>NC_046655.1:14747256-14782256 GCF_900324485.2 Mastacembelus armatus | reverse complement strand
TTCATTAATGACTTCCTCCACAGGACTTTGTTAGTTCTGGTTTGAAACTCTGATGCACACTGGGATCTGTTTATGAACCACTTTCGCTCTGCTGCTGCATAATTTCCTCTGAAATGAATCATTTCATTTGATTTTATTAAGTACTAGGATAAAAACCTTCTTAACATAGCTCCAAAGTGCAGACACACAAAAACTCAAGGAAAAACAATGAAATTACTTTAGTCCAGACCAGTTTTCATCCTGAACTGATTTAAATAAGTTTTAATCTCATTTACACTTTAAATGTTTGCAGGATGATCCGTTTTATTTCTTCCTCCAGAGTCTTAAACCTTTTCCAACCAAATTACAGTCGATGGATCGAAAACACAATGTTGGGCAGATTTTAATGGGACTATCAGTCACTGAGGCACTAAAGGTGCATTCCGCCTTTTTACTCACCTCATAACCACTGAAGCTGAACTTTGACTCCTGCTTCTCTGTGACGTCGTCCTCTGAGTTCTTCATCAGCTCCGTCCCAATGGAAAACCTCCGGTTCTGAACACACACAGACACACGCAGACACACGCAGACACACGCAGACACACACAGACACACACAGCGGGCAGGTGTTGGCAGATGTTTATTTCAGATGTTTGTTTCGAATGTTTACTGATCGGTGACTGTGCAGGTCCGACTTGTCTCACCTTGTAGATGACCAGGTTTCTTCCCTGGAAGCTGATGGGGATTTTGAAGCCCACAGGGATTAAATGTGGGTCTGGAAACTCAAACTGGGGGCAGTTGTCGGCCTTCGTCACAGAGGAAGAAGCAGAGAGATGAGAAAAAATACCAGAAATCTTCTTTTTTATATAGAGATATTTTTATTGAGTTTTGTGTGTGTGGGTCATTTTCAGATCCAGGATAAATAAATAAATGAATAAATAAATAATCACACATTTAAATCTTCTGTATATCTGTACATTTAGAGACTGCAGAAAAGCTTTCAACCCTACTGACCTGGTTAAAATGACCAAAATAAAAGTGACTTTAAAACTTTAATTATTTACTTATTTCATATGTGAAACAATCAGCCACTTTTGTTTTAACTACCTGCTCATTTTCATTATCAATGAATCTGATGATTATTTTATTTAATCTTATTTCTTAATTATTTCTAGTTCACAGAACCATAAATGAGAGAAGAGACCCTGAGTAACGTTCATTAAACATATTCTCTGTTTCTCCACCTACATTTTTGACGATGCGATTGTCCACTGTGTCGTCTCTGTCGCTGCAGCTGTGATCCACAGCGTTCCACTGGCAGCCCCACTCACTGGTCACACAGGCAATACACCTGGAAACACAACAGGCTGGGGGTCAAACAGGTGTGTGTGTGTGTGTGTGTGTGTGTGTGTGTGTGTGTGTGTGTGTGTGTGTGTGTGGTTTATCTTACGGTGTGTTTTGGTTCTTCCTGACTGTAGCAGCACAGTTGTAGAAGTGATATTCTCCAGACGTCACCTCGATTTCGTTGTTTACCAGAATCTTGACTGGGACAGACACAAAGTCTGAAAACACACACACACACACACACACACACACACACACACACACACACACACACACACACACAGATGTACAAATATACAGACAAAACAATAATTAATAATTGTCTTATTGTTCCCTGGGTTTAGTCTTGCAGGCTGACTGAGCATCTAAAGCTTCAGTTGATTGATATTTAAAGGAAAAGGTCAAATCTGAGAATTATGCTATTATGCTATGCTTATGCTAAGCTAAGCTAACTGCTTCCTGCTTGCTCAACACAGTTTGTCTTCACAAACCTGCACAGTTTTAAAATCAGCAGTTTGTTTTACAGCCGCTCAGGAAACAAAAAGTCCAAAGTTAAATGGTGCACGAATGAATCCAGGTCCAGATGTGAAGAAATAAGCCTGCAAACACTCACCCTGCTCCTCGGGTGTGGGGGGGATGTCCACGGGGTTGGGCAGCGAACAGGTGACCCGCCGGCTCTCAACGACCGCAGCTCCATTGACGACAGAGCCAAAAACACAAAACAGCTGGTCAGACGGCCTCAGGCTGGGGAGGGTGGGGACGCTGATGTCAACCTGGAGGAGGAGAAGAGCGAAGAGACGAGGAGTGGGATTAAAGGAGACACGAAGGAGGAACACAAGCAGCAAAAGACCAGGAGAGAAGAGAAATGAGAAAACCGAAGTCATAATTTTTTCCTGACACCTTCACTGGCTCAGTAGGATAAAGAAACAAGATGTGAGTTATCAGGGAGAGAATGTGAACCCTGGGTGTGACAGAGTAATTAAAATTATATGGATCTGTGCAATATTAAAAGACTGTGCTGCTATGATTTATTTATGAGCTTATCCTGTTTGTGTAGCAACATCTGATATACAGGTCGGGGTGAGTCCAGGCTTTAAACAAACCATTAATCAGCCACAGAGAATTAATAGTCATTCTAATGGATTCTTTTAACTGTAGAGATTAATTATTCATTTTTCTTAATTCGACTGTGTATTAAAGAATTAGACTAAGTTTAGTGCCTTTAATGTGGAGACGGTGCATCAGAGAATAAACCCAGATATTCCTTTATTTGACTTATTTCAGAGCACTGCAGGAATAATATTGGTCCCTGTATCACAGCAACCAGGACACAACAAACACCTCTCAGTGCATCTCTACAACGTTTTCTATGAAACTAAAATCTAAAGATTAAAAATGAGATCATCTAAACTCACTGCTGGTCAGCGAATTAAAAATTTGACAAGGTGCTTTATCAAATTGGTGTAAATATCCTGAGAATAAGAATCTAAGTGCAGCCGATTGACCTTGATAAACTGTGTGTGTGTGTGTGTGTGTGTGTGTGTGTGTGCGCGCGCGCGCGCGTGTGTGCGCGTGTGTGCTCTGCAGTAATAATTACTATTCAACTGTGCTGTTCAAACACCAGCTCCTCATTACTCCTCTCTGACCTCAACTGTTCTCATTTCACTGCCGAAGTTTTAATTACAAACTTTTTGATCTTCACTAACTCGGAGAAGCCGCTGAACAAATTCACTGGAGGCTGTTTTGAACAACGGAAATCTGCACAAGGAATGTTTTTAAATAAACACTGACAACAGTCACCGACAGCAGCCACTGACAGCAGCCACTGACAACAGCCACTGACAACAGCCACTGTTCACTGACAGCAGCCACTGACAACAGCCACTGTTCACTGACAGCAGCCACTGACAACAGCCACTGTTCACTGACAGCAGCCACTGACAACAGCCACTGTTCACTGACAACAGTCACTGACAACAGCCACTGACAACAGCCACTGTTCACTGACAGCAGCCACTGACAACAGCCACTGACAACAGCCACTGTTCACTGACAACAGTCACTGACAACAGCCACTGACAACAGCCACTGTTCACTGACAGCAGCCACTGACAACAGCCACTGTTCACTGACAACAGCCACTGTTCACTGACAACAGCCACTGACAACAGTCACTGACAACAGCCACTGTTCCCTGACAACAGTCACTGACAACAGCCACTGTTCCCTGACAACAGTCACTGACAACAGCAACTGTTCACTGACAACAGCCACTGTGTTCCCTGACAACAGTCACTGACAACAGCCACTGTTCACTGACAACAGCCACTGACAACAGCCACTGTTCACTGACAACAGCCACTGACAACAGTCACTGACAACAGCCACTGTTCCCTGACAACAGTCACTGACAACAGCCACTGTTCACTGACAACAGCCACTGTTCCCTGACAACAGCCACTGACAACAGCCACTGTTCACTGACAACAGCCACTGTTCCCTGACAACAGTCACTGACAACAGCCACTGTTCACTGACAACAGCCACTGTTCCCTGACAACAGTCACTGACAACAGCCACTGTTCACTGACAGCAGCCACTGACAACAGCCACTGTTCACTGACAACAGTCACTGACAACAGCCACTGTTCACTGACAACAGTCACTGACAACAGCCACTGTTCACTGACAGCAGCCACTGACAACAGCCACTGTTCACTGACAGCAGCCACTGACAACAGTCACTGACAACAGCCACTGTTCACTGACAGCAGCCACTGACAACAGCCACTGTTCACTGACAACAGCTACTGTTCACTGACAACAGCCACTGACAACAGTCACTGACAACAGCCACTGTTCCCTGACAACAGTCACTGTTCACTGACAGCAGCCACTGACAACAGTCACTGACAACAGCCACTGTTCACTGACAACAGTCACTGACAACAGCCACTGTTCACTGACAGCAGCCACTGACAACAGCCACTGTTCACTGACAACAGCCACTGTTCACTGACAACAGCCACTGACAACAGTCACTGACAACAGCCACTGTTCCCTGACAACAGCCACTGTTCACTGACAGCAGCCACTGACAACAGTCACTGACAACAGCCACTGTTCACTGACAGCAGCCACTGACAACAGCCACTGTTCACTGACAACAGCCACTGTTCACTGACAACAGCCACTGACAACAATCACTGACAACAGCCACTGTTCCCTGACAACAGCCACTGTTCACTGACAGCAGCCACTGACAACAGTCACTGACAACAGCCACTGTTCACTGACAACAGTCACTGACAACAGCCACTGTTCACTGACAGCAGCCACTGACAACAGCCACTGTTCACTGACAACAGCCACTGTTCACTGACAACAGTCACTGACAACAGCCACTGTTCCCTGACAACAGCAACTGTTCACTGACAACAGCCACTGTTCCCTGACAACAGTCACTGACAACAGCCACTGTTCACTGACAACAGCCACTGACAACAGTCACTGACAACAGCCACTGTTCCCTGACAACAGTCACTGACAACAGCCACTGTTCACTGACAACAGCCACTGTTCCCTGACAACAGCCACTGACAACAGCCACTGTTCACTGACAACAGCCACTGACAACAGCCACTGACAACAGTCACTGTTCACTGACAACAGCCACTGACAACAGCCACTGTTCACTGACAACAGCCACTGTTCACTGACAACAGCCACTGACAACAGCCACTGACAACAGTCACTGACAACAGCCACTGACAACAGTCACTGACAACAGCCACTGTTCCCTGACAACAGTCACTGACAACAGCCACTGTTCCCTGACAACAGTCACTGACAACAGCCACTGTTCCCTGACAACAGTCACTGACAACAGTCACTGACAACAGCCATTGTTCCCTGACAACAGTCACTGACAACAGCCACTGTTCACTGACAGCAGCCACTGACAACAGCCACTGACAACAGCCACTGACAACAGTCACTGACAACAGTCACTGACAACAGTCACTGACAACAGCCACTGACAACAGTCACTGACAACAGTCACTGACAACAGTCACTGACAACAGCCACTGTTCACTGACAGCAGCCACTGACAACAGTCTCCCTCATTACGATGCAGCACATTCATTTATCATTTATCGTCTTTCCAGGGACAGTTGGACCACAAAGGATTTAGAGGAAATGAAGTCCACATTAAAACGGCTTGTGTGTGTGTGTGTGTGTGTGTTATTGAACTTCAGCTTTGCATTGTATTGAGATCAAATCTAAATCACGCTGTGACACAATCACCATCAGAAGCAGGAGCCTGAAAACTGAAGGGAACCTTTAAAACCTGCATCAAGTGGTGTTTCGGTGACTCCGGGGCTGAGTCTCAGACTGTCTGTCATGTGCTGATGAGCAGGGAGGGGACAGTGGGTTTTAGAGGTTTTTCACTGCTGATGAAAACCAGGAGACTGAACCTGACAGTAAATTCCTGAGCCGTAAAAACCAAAACAAAGAGCGGACTCGCTGAGCCGCAGAGCCGGTGATAAATCTGAGGGCTTTTCAGAACAAGCAGCACCTTTGACGTTACAGTCATCTGAAAATATTGATTAGTGCAGCTTTAAACTGTAAAGTATCAACCCTGCAACAATAAAACACCATGACATGCTGCTGAAACAAATATTTCACAGGTCAACGACGAACATTCGAGCTGAGAGAGAAAATCAGGGTTTTATTACCAGCGAACACAGAAACACACTGAGCTCAGCTTCGTAAAAACCACTTAACACAGGTTTCAAATGTGGAGTCACTTCAACGATCAGAGTCAAAGTCCTCTGCTGAAGACCTGCGACCTGGACCTGTCCTCAGACAGAGACTTCAAACTTTAGAACTGACTCACTGACTAATATTCAACTACACACAAAGTTCTTACAGTTGTTCTTTCCACCTGCTTGTGTTCGCCTGCTGTTTATTCCAACCTGACCTGATTGTAATTATCCCACATCCATAATGTTGTTGTGCTGCTGCTGCTGCTGATGAGGACGGTACAGACACATCACAACCTCAGCAGCTTTACGCTTTAATTCCAGCCAAACATCTGAAGCTGCTTCTTAAACAACACGGTGAATAAATGTGCTGACGTGTTACGACACAAAGTGTAGAAGTAAAGTCTTTTTCTTTAAATCTAAGGGCAGAAGTTAGGTCACTCCACGTCTTTGATCAATTGCTCAATAATTCAGAGAGTCGAAGCGTCAGGTTCAGAGCGATGCACTGAGGTTCTTCTCCGCTGGGATCCAGGATGTAAAATGGCTGCCTCAGCATTTTGAATTTTCTAATTGTGCAGAAATTAGTAACTTTCACTGTTCGCTCTGATCTACAAGTTAAAAGATCAATTTTTATTCTTAAGCTTTTTGATTCTGAAAACTCTTCTATAAAACCCATTTGGTGTCATCAGCTCATCTTTACACCTGCAGGGGGGAAACCAGAACTTCCAGGTCCTGGATTAAACTCACTAGAGACTAAAGACGGAGCCTCCCTCCACAGTTGGTGTGGAGATGAGGATCACAGCGTTTTGAGACATGATCAGATATTAATTTGAATTCAGCGGCGCATAGTGACTGACTGACACGTGTGAGTCACCAAAACAGTTTCTGGGTGTGACTTTTTAAGGAAGCACTTATGAGTCGTCAGCACAAACAACATCCACGTTAACATCAACGTGTCTTTACGCCTTCGTAGCCTCCCTGAGCCGCCTGGAACCTGCTGTGCCGGTGGTTAAGGAGCTGTTTGCAGTGGAGCTTCAGGACGTGTGGTTTAAATTAAGCAGAGCTCAGCGAGACGTGAACTTCGCTGGGGGTGAATCCACTGCAGAGAGAAACCAGCTGCATCCTTCCACCCTCAGCCGCACAACATACCTGCTGTGTCTTCCTGCAGCTCAGGCTCGGAGGGTCGAAGGTCTTGATCTGAACACACTGCTGATTGGGCGACCACAGCCAGGTGTTCTCCTCCGCCGACCTGCTGCACTCCTGCTTCCTCGTGCATCTGTGAAGGGAGCACATGGAGAAAAGTCCAGACGTCAGAGTCCAACTGAGAGACAAAAATGAGTGACCACCTGAGTCAGGTGAAACATCTGAAACATCTGGCAGCTCAAACTCATAAACTGAAGAATTAAATTTAGGAACCATTGCTCTTCACTCCATCACCCTCATAATTTACAGATTTACAGGTAAAGGTCTGGAAATTAGCTCAAAACTGCAACACTAAAATAAAAACTAAGCCCTTTGACAAAATGTTAAAGAACATTAATATGAATTAATGTCACCACCATGTAATTTAATACACACAACCAAGAGAGTTCACCAAAGTTCGACTGGATGTGAAGGATTTCTGAGAGTTTTTGTCGTATTTTGTTTCTACTGATTTATTTTTTCTGCAAAGGCTCAATAACAAAATGTGTTGACACCTTCATTCACACACACTGACTCACTTTCCCTCCAGGACACACCAGCCACAGTACGGATCCTTCATGGAGATGCAGGAGTGGCAGTCTGTCTTCAGGTGGCAGGCCTGCACTGGAACCTTCGTGATCTGCGTACACATGACAGACTTTTATTGTGAAGGAGCCGAACGTTTATCCTTCGATTAGGACGAACAACTAAACATTTTAACATTCAGGCTGCAGCCACGTCTTTGCGTTTTAAAGCGAGTCTCTCACTTTGTTGCTTTGTCTTTAGAAGCCTGACATGTTGAAACACGTTAAAGACCAACATGTGGATCCATTTAGCTGCTGATACGACAGAAAAATAACAACAAGCTCATCAAACAGCCACAGCCAGACACTGTGGTTGGACCTGGATGTGCATTGAACAAAGCTGATGATTCCTGGTTAAAAAGTCTGGGGACAAAAACGTGTTTGCACAGCTTTTATATCCCATCGCAGACATTTGTCAGCTGGTTTGAAACATGGACGCCGCTTTAGTGCAGTGAAATATCTTCTCTGACAAGAACAGGGTGGTCTCATGAATGGAAACGAGCAGCTGGAACAAGCCGGACTATCGTCACTTGACTCGATCAAAGTGAACTGCCCCCTTGAAGTGCATTCTAATTAATTCATTTCTAAATCAATAACAGCAGTGTCACCTCGCTGCGGCGGCGAGAGAACGATGGCGGCGGGAAGATGAAAGGACAAAGGAAAGAAAGACGGATGAAGGGAGGAAGCAGAGAGGCCAGGGAGAGAGAGGAGGAGAGAATGGATCAATGTGTGACTTCTGTTGGTTATGCAGACAGATGTATTGATGTCAGCTGAACGAATGAATAAATGATCAAATAAGACAGACAGAATAAATGAAACATTCATTAAGTCCCCGACCCGATGGATGAAATTAAAGAGCAGAAGGAAGCACAGCACCGAGCCGTGACCTTCATCAGCGCTGGACAGAAAAGGATCCAGGAAAGAGAATAATCGATCGGTGAGGGTGTGGATGAGTCCGACCTTTTTCTCCGTGGTGATGTACAGATGTTGGAGGCTGGAATCCAGCAGCAGGTTCTTGTTGACCTTGTCTCCTGTGACTTCGCCAGGTGCTCGGCCATACACCTCCGGCTGGGCTGACAGGTGCACCTTCAGCACCTGCAGGAACACAAGAACCTGCATGAACACACTCCAAAATACGACTTTACGCCAAACTGCACAGAAAGAAACTCGATCTACTGTTGTTCCTAAACGAATCAGGAGCTACATCAGTGGGTGAAACAATATTTAGCAATTTTAACTTCAGTGTTTCCAGAAACCAGGACCCACAGAACTTCACTTTAAATAGATTAACCACAGCACTAAGACAAGATTTAAAGGCCAAATAAGTTTTAGTCCAGGCCATAAGTTTGTGGACAGGCAGACACTAGACAAAAGAGCAGCAGGGAAGTTAACCAGCTAACGTGCATGTTACAGGAGAACAGCGTGCACAGGAGCACCTACCTCTCCGGTGGCGGTGCCCAGGAACGCCACGGCGTGCCCCATTTCCACAGCCACAGCCACAGCGGTCATGTGACCCTTACGGACCAATAAGGGCTCGGCTGTTAGAGCGAACTCGGCCTTGCTGGCCAGCGGGGAGGGCAGGAACTCGGCGCCACACTTGTATCTGTGGGCCATGTCGTTCTGACGGAGCAGAGCAGAAATGAGACCTCGCTGGTGACACGTTGAGTTTAATGTAGATTTATTGACGGGCTGACACACACAGGTCTGCTCACCTGGTTGCTGCTGCTGCACAGCTCTTCAGACTTGGACGAGTAAGGAGAGTAAACAGCAGCCTTGTTGTTAATGATGCCGTTCTTGCTGTAACAGGCTTGTATTATCTCCACCAGCCTGGTATTAATGGAGCGCAGAGGGTACATACCTACAAACACACGTCACACGATGAACAACACAGAATCAATTCAAACAATAAAAGAAGATCATGTCATATGATCAAAAGCTCCAGAACAGCCTCTACTCAGCTGCATTTCATGGTCAGAAACATCAAAATGACACCTACACATGGCTGAAGTAGACGGGTCTTCGTCAGAGGTGAAGGTGACAAACAGCACCTTGTCAGAGGGGGACACTTGTCCATCCTGGCCTGATTTACTCATAATCTCAGCCAGAGCTTCACCTGGCGCCGCTACAAAGGCCGCCTGGGAGATTGACAGGCTGAATGTTAGATATTCACACTAATATCATGTGTTAATAATAAAGTAATAAACACCACGAATTAAAGCTAATTCAGGTTCAAGAGCATGAGTCTCAGGTCCAGGTGTGTTTTCTGACCCACTGCTGCCCTGACAGAATCTTCCTTACCTGAGCCTTGTTGTACTTGTTGGTAGCGCTGCAGTTCAGCTGCAGCTCGGTGTACGAGTAATACCCCTGGTCGTCCTCACACATCCTGGAGATGAAGGTGAAGTTCTTGGTGTCCTGAACGCCGAGCGTCCGCGAGAACAGGAAGTACACGAAGCCGCCATCCTTGAAGGAGAAGCGGAAGTCGTGGAGGTACCTCAAGACGAAAGGGTTGGCCTGGACCGCCGACGCCTCGATGATGCTGTCAAAAACCACCCAATCCCCGTAGTCCTGCAGGATTCGGGTGGAGATGAGCTTGGTGCTGTCATGGCTGCCGTAGCCTTTACCAACCTAAGACAGGGAGACCACAAACTCACATAACGAAGCAACTAAAAACCCTTTGAGTTCCTGTTTCCATGGATATTTTACTAGTCTGCTGAGCGTGCAGGGTCTGTGTGTGTGTTCTCTCCTCACCAGGAAAACAGTGAAGTTGTCCTTGTCCTTGGTGAAGTACGACATCACTCCCACCACAGAGACGCTCTCCTCGGCGCTCGCCACGTACGACTTCTCTCCTTTGTTGTCGCTGAAGTACAGCAGCTGCTCCACGTTGCTCAGGTTCCTCAGGGAGCAGATCCCCCGGAAGACGCTGCCGCAGACCACCAGCGTGTCTTTGGCCGCGTGGATCAGCAGCAGCTTGTTGTGGTTGTCTGTGTCCACGGCCTCCTCGCAGGCGTCCGTGACGGGCGGCGTGCACTGTCTGTTGTCCCTCTTGGGCCCTGTGTCGGCGCGGGACTCGAGCTCGAGCTCAGGGTTCAGCTGGTAGAGGGTGTTGACGGCGCCGACGTACAGCCGGCCCGTGCGAGGGTTGACCACCACGTTGTTGATGAGGGTATCAGAGTGGAACTCTGTGTTTTTGGCGTGGGAGGGGCTGAGGTAAATGGTTGCCAGGACCACCAGGGCGAAATGCCACGCCCACCGCCGCTCCATCATGTCTGGAGGAGAAACAGAAGAGAAGGAAGAGAAGTCATGATCAAACAGTAAAGAAAAGGGCTGAGAATCAGAACAGGTTCTTCAACATTCTTGTTGTGTCCACTCAGCGCTGTAAAACCAGAGGATACCCAGCTCAGAGCTGCAAAACTACCCAGGCAGAAAATCCCTGATGCCCTCGGAGATCAACACGCTTCACTTGTTGCACTCACACATACTAGTGTCAACATTAGTTTGCACCCACAGCAGCTCTACACATAATCCGACACAGCAGTAAGGCGTGAGTTAGTCTTTGCTTTCTGCACAGAACTGCACTGCTGGGGTGTGTGTGTGTGCGTGTGTGTATGTGTGTGTGTGTGCGTGTGTGTGTGTGTGTGAGACATGCATGCTGTCGGGGGCTGGGTCTTTGCTATGTGAGGGGAAATACAGTAAAGCAACCTAAGGCCTCATGTTGGAAGAAGAGGCACCACCTGATGAAAACCCTGATCTGAAGGTTTAACAAGCCGCACGGTGCCAAACGTAACGTTTTGAGCTTATGTTGTTGGTGTGAACTGGTAGATGCTCGAACATCAGCCAGAAAAAAAACAAAAAAACAACTGCAGATCCCAGGTCTGTTTGTTAAAGGTGCAAACAAAACGATGATGTATGAGAAAGAAAGGAAACTAAAAACGATGACAGAGGCTTCGTACAAAGAATTTCCATTTCCTGCTTTTACTATCACAATTATTAAAAACACAATAACCCGTTTCAGCATCATTTCTTCTGTTGTCTTAATGATTGCAAGACTCAGTGCACTGATTAAAATTACTGCTGATTAACTAAATATTTAATCAACTGATTGTTTAAAGTTCTGAAATGATTTGTGCTTGATTGATCGATTAGTCCATCAGCATAAAAAACCACTTTCTTGACTATTTTGATCATCATGCGAGTTGTCATGGGAGCAACACACAGGAGTTTTGAAGAAGTGGACTCTGACGGTCTCTGCAGCACAGTCCAGGAGAAAAGAACCAACGCTGAGAACAAACAGAACCAATAATGAGGAGCTTCTCATTAAAGAGAAGAAGGTGGAGGTAACCACGTCAGGCTGAGAGTTCCCGAGCCAGATTGCATTAGCAAAGACAAAAGCAGGAAGTGTGTGTGTGTGTGTGTGTGTGTGTGTGTGTGTGAGAAAGTCAGAGACTGAGTGTAGCAATTAGTTGTCTGACATCCCGAGTTTCTCCTCCCATTAGTCGGGATGGGAGTGTTTAATTATAGCTGTGGCCTGTGGCTGTAAAACAAGGCTCCTGTGTTCTTGTGTTCACATCACGCTCACTATAATATCGTCTTTCCTCGCAGTCGTCGCTCTGCTCTAATCTTCTGCCGTTTACAGGATCTTCTCAGGTGAGTCTCCTAAACGGTTCTGACTACAGCGGCGGCGTCTCTTCCCTCACAGAATCAAACATCACGCTGGTTTCCTGTCGCTTCCCGATCAGGCCTTTCTCAGGCTTTACAGCAGCTCTCACAAACCTCGGACCGCTGGTCAAATGACTTCCCCTGCGCCTCGACTCTCCCCGTATTGAGTTCACTTCAGTTTGCTTCATTGCAAAGGGATTTATTAGTGTGGAAAGAGTTATCTCTCTACCCACCTGCTCGCCTAAATTACCTGTGCACACATACCAACAATCTGCTGGTCTCAGTGGCTGCAATGCAGAGTTCTGCAGACATGCAGTGGAGAACTAGTTCTAGCACCGAGAACAGGAAACCTTTTTGAATCCAGCACTTCATAAGTTTCCTTCATGAAAAACTCACAATGATCCGGCAACTTTACCACTTCCTAAAAATTAGCTGCTGATCATCACTCAGATATTTCCAATAAAGGCCAGTTTGGTCCTAATTATAAGGGAAAGGAGGAAAAGTGTGAAACATTTTCCTAGAAAGACTGACACACAGTCCGAGCTCAGCTTCTTCAGACCGGCCTGATGGATAAATATTCATTTTATTGATTTGATTTATTGATTTATTCTGCACATGGATTGAGCTGCATTCAAGGCTTTTGGGAAAACAGAACACAGTCCACACTTTATAACACACTGTGTCTTCATAACTTCACTTACACTTATGGTTTATTTTGCAGCAGCTCTACAGCCTCTTAAAGGTTTTACAGTGAATTATAAGGCAGCTGTTTCTTTGAACTGTGCTTATCGGATGTGTTTGCACAGCTGGATGACACCTCTTCACTTTCTTGACGTCTCTGCGTCCCCGTCAGGTGGGCTCCTCTCATTAAATTCCACCTCTCATTCTCCTGCAGCAGCATAAAAAGGGATAAAGATGGCAGACACATTCACCTCTGTCTCTCTGGCCCTCGGAGGACCTGCGATGAATGTGTGTCTCTGCCACATCAAAGCACAATCATCTTTGGTTTTTCCACACAGGATCTATCTCTGTGCTCTGCCAGCCATCTTTCGTTTCCCTCTGCCTTCTTCTCTTCCTTTCATCCTCCTACTTTGCTTCTTTAAGCCTGGCTGGTGTCAGTCCAGGAATAAACCAGTGTCAAAAGTGTGTGTTTCCCTTTGTGTTCCTCTGTCAGTTTGACTTTTAGATCTTCAGCTGTGTGAGGTGAGGGCAGATCCCAGTTTAACGCAGGTTTAGGATGATGACTTTTGTTGGCAGACTTACATCATCGCCACATTTGTTCTGAGGTATCAGGGTAATTACTGTAAACATTAAAGATCATCACTGAACAGATCAGCAGCTGTCACCGGGACAAGGCTGGGAAGAAATCTGATGCTGCACAGTGCAAAACAGGAAATAGGATCTGCTAGTTTCGAGATACTCCTGTGTCATGCGCCCAGATGTTCATATGAAAGTACCGGTTTTAGCAGCTGTAACCAGCCTCTGCTCGCAGCTCGTCCAGTGTGAGGTTTGTGGTTTCTCCAACCAAACGATCACAGATTAATATGTGATGAAATGACAGGAGGTGGCAGAGCGTTGATGCCTGTACACCTCGTTCTCCACTCATTAACTCGTCTGGTGCGTTTGAGGCTCGGCACTGACGGGTTAGCGTTGGCAGCATTTAGGAGCAAATGCAGCAAGTCTGCTTAAAAATGACAGAACAAGCGTCTGAGTCTGTGTGTGTGAGATTACAGCTCGCTGGCACCGACCAGCAAGACGTAATTGGTAAAACTGGAGTTACTCACCACTGGGGATAAAATGCAAATGTTGTAATGGAAAAGTGACACCAGCCTAAACACACACACACACAGAAAGAACAGTAGTCTGGGACTCATTAAAATCCTGAGTGCATACTTTGAAAGTCTTGAGCACTGACCCCTCTGCTAAAAAGTTTCAAGTGAAACTAAATCCAGAAGCGTCTGCTGAAGCTGCAGCCAGAGGAAGAAAGGCTGACTGATTTTCTCTGTCTAACCGCTCTGAGCTTTTCTCTTTCTAACTTTTCTTTGTAATTCTCGCTCTCTGCCTCTGTGTCTCTCGGCCTTTTCTCTCCCTTTGTTTCTGTCTTTATATCCTCACCCGCGGGAACCAGTTCAAACTAAACCGGTTTTCTGACACATGAGATCCCCAGGGAAAAACCAGATCTGAAACTCCATCTATGGCTCTGTCTGCCTGCTAGTTTCTGACTGACTGACCGTCTGCCTGGCACTAATACTTCACTCACAGAAACATTTAAATACATGACGTAATGCTGTAAAGGTCTGGTTTCCTTTCCAGTCCATTTAATACCTGCACACAGAAACACTGTGTTATACACAATGTGGAGCTTAAGCTGAGCTTCCTGGAGAGGAACCAACTCGTTCACGTTCCCACATACTCAACTCCCACGACTACATCTCACAGTTTTGTTATGTTTTCCTGTCTGGAACAAGACTCTAAAATGAAGTTACTCTACCACAACAACACGACCGATGGGAAACTTGTAAGGAGAGAAAATTAAAGGTCATTGTTTATGACAAAAAGAACCAAAATAATTGAGTCTTAAACGGCAGCTTGAGGTTCATTTAATGTCTTTTTCCAGAGTTTTCTATCTCCATCATGGAGTTGGCTCATACAGAAAACAGATGTTTTATTTTGCTTTAAACAGATTTGATGAGTCATGGTCCCACACTCTGCTGCTGTTCAACACAGATGATAGTAAACCAGTACTGCTAAATATAATCTGTCTGCTTCTTGAAAAACTGGGGGGAAATGCAAATGAGCTGCTGACTGTGCCCAGAAGTCGTCTAACTGATGACTGAACCACAGGTATTTCCCAGGATGCACTTTAACAGCACTATTTTCATAAAGACTCAAAATGTCAAAAGGCAGAGCAGCAGATTCCCTGAACGTCGGAGCCTATGTTTCCCATAATGCAGCAGCATGTGTCCCCTAATCAGACAGCCTGGCTGTTTGAGGCCATTAAACATGGTCAGCAGTCAGATCTGAACAAACAGAGTTTGTCAGGATTCCCTTATTGTCGCTGTGACACCAACTCTGGGAGCTGCACTATCAGAACATGACGACTCATATCAGGGTGTCAAGATACCAAGTGTCCAATTTCCCACTGTCAACACACATCCAGGATCCAGAAAGCAACAGCTTCATCCCATTCCAGCACATCTGGCACATCTGCACCTACGTGTGGTGAATCGGGAGCAGCCTGACATTTGGACGCTGCGGGGGAGCTGGAGATTGTCTGCACGCTGTGACTGAACAATGACACCATGTTTTTGTTTCTCTCTCCTCTCTTTACTTTCTCCAAACTTTAAACGCAGCAGAGAGGATTCTTGTTCATGGCTAAATTTTCCGAGTCAGAAAATCCCCGGCGTGCTCTCGTTTACATTCATGGCCAGCACCAGGCGTCATTAGCCATTCATGACACTGGGCCGCAGGAACATTGAAGCTGATTGGCCAGGTCTGAAGGGGATATGAGTGCTGTGATTGGTGGAGCCCAGGGGAAATTGAGTTCGTATTGGTGGTAATGAAGAGGCCTGAAGGAGCACATGGCCGAGACAAAGCAAGCGTAAAACCAAAAGAGCGAGGAGGATTTGATGCAAACAAACGACTGATCACCAACACACACCAGCTCTTCTCCCAGTCCCAGAGTCCACAGCCGAATTTCAGTCTCTGCAGAGACCAACCAACCAACAGAGTTTAGATGTCAAGGTCAAGGTCTGAGAAACAGGTAAAAACATCCTTGTATTTAACTCATTTTTTTTATTATCAGTCGTGTGGTTTTATTGGGCGGTTTTACAATATGGAGCCAGTGAAATATGGTTTGGTCAGTAATTTGGTTGGTCAGACAAAACCAGTGCTTTTCTTTATTAGTATTAGATTTGGGCATTTTAAAAACAAAAACAGTAAATGGATTGATAATGAAAATAATTTGATGTCTGCTGCCCTAAAATCAACGTGGTTTCTTTTAAAATGCTGTTAAAAAAGTCCATTTAAGTTAAACCAAGTCATTAAAGAAGAAATGTTGACATTTCATTAAAACACGACATGCAGATGCAGCGACAGACAGACAGACAGACAGACAGACAGACAGACAGACAGACAGACAGACAGACAGACAGACAGACAGACAGACAGACAGACAGACAGACAGACAGACAGACAGACAGACAGACAGACAGACAGACACACAGACAGACAGACAGACAGACAGACAGACACACAGACACACAGACACACAGACACACAGACAGACAGACAGACAGACAGACAGACAGACGGAACTGACGGAACTGACGGAACTGACCAGTCGGGGAACTCGGCCTCAGCAGAAATTAAATAAAAAGAGACCAGGAAGTCATTTGTGCAGTCAGGCTCAGAGGACTGTTCTGAATTAATCTCAAAGTGGACATTATTACATGATGACAAAGTAAGACCCTGTAATACCTCGACCTGTGAGAAGAGGATTAGTCTTATGACAGCAGGTCTGAGAGGTCAGCAGTTATTACACACTCAGTAAGTACCACTCGGTAACGTCTCAGCGGGGCAGTGACACGACGAGCAGAAACAAACAGTGTCACCACAGAGACAAAGCCACAGTGTCAGAGCAGAGACAGACGACCGATACAGGCAAACACAGCAAACTGGACCCGGGACACCACCCAACTCTGAAAAGAGGCTCCTGGTAAAGCTACTGAACCAACCGCAGGGGGACCTGGGGAGAATCAGACCTGATCCAAAACACCAGAGAGAAACCCGACGTGACCTGACCTGCTTCATCATAGGAGCCAAAACTGTTCTACCAAAATCCACTGAAAAAACAGCAAAAGAATTTCGGAAATTTTCCTGAAAAGAAACATTTAGTTTGGTAAATATGACTGAGACTAAGTTCTGACCCGTTCTTGGCATGTGTTTACTTAGCTGTGTTTATGCAGACTGATTAAAGCCTGGTAAATATGTATTTATCATGGAGTTATTGTTGGAGTTATTACTGGAGTGGCACCAAGTGATAAGCCCCTATAATTAGTACAAAATTCAGGCTTCTTTCCCAGAAATGAATCAGAATTTAAAGATCTGCAAAATGAGGCGTTAACAGAACAACATGTTTGTCCAGGTTTGTTTTCCGTCTGTGTTCTGGATGTATTTTTACACTGTAGGAAACTTCTTGGCAGCTGATGAACACACCGTCTTTGAATGCATCGTTTTAATGGGTTTTGGAAACGCTCAGTGCTTGTGATAGACCACAAACACAACACAGAGGTTTAACACAGAGCACATGCAAATGGATGGATCGGGAAGGTAAAGCAAGTTTCAGGTCAAATGTATTAACAGCCGATGTGAAATCAATCTTCTTAAATCAAAATGACTTTAGGCTGAACGTCTCCGGTTCAGCTGAAGACAGAAGTAAAGAGGGACGACAAAGAAAAATCCCATTTCATGGCGGTAAACTGACGCACGGATTCACTCTGTGTTATGCAAATGTAATTTAGCGGCTGTGTCCTCCACGTCGGAGCGAACGATTAACAACCGGCTCCTCTCCGGCACACACGCCTCGCTTTAACCTGACAGCGCTGATGAGACTGTGTGTATCATGAACAGAGCTGTCTCCGGCTTTAATCATCTCTCACACCTAAGCAACATCCCAGCAACTTTACAAATCAACACACTCCTGTGCACTGTCAAGAGTTTCCGCCGAAGTAATTAAAGGATGTTCATGTCGTATGGCGCCGAGGATTCGCTCAGGGCCCCTCATCCTGTTTGGTGCAACGCTGCTTTCAGCTCACATGGGAATAGCTGTCATCCTGACGGCTCACGGCAACTTATTTTTAAGTCCTTAAGATGTGGCGATTGAAGTTTTCTGTTGACTTTACTGGCTCCAGATCCTGATGGGGATGTTTTAGAGCTGAACATGAAGAGCTCACCCAGAGATCAGAACCCTGGCAGGTGTTCTGTCACTGTACTTAAAGGGTTCCTGTTGGCTCTAGGTGAAATGAAATGACTCCCCCTTGACTGCAGTGAACCCTCAGGGATAAGCACAGCGTGATTTTAAAGGTTCCTTCTTGTCAGCAGGTCCCATTAAAGACAGAGTCCAACAATCACCTGTTTCTGAAAACGTTCTGTCTCACCGCTAACAGGAAGTGCTAACAGCTAATTTGGCATAATGCTAACGCTGCTAACTGTAAACAAACAGTTTGAGAATAAGTCACTAGTGGTGCAAACTTCTCTCCTCGTCACTTACTTCCCTCTACACCTGCACTGCTGCTGCACCTCCACATATCTGATCTGATGTGATTAAAAACCAGCTTTGAAATCTGTGACTCTCTGATGCAGATTTTAAAAGCAGCAGTGGCTGATACTGTTCTCATTACCCAAAGCTGAGTTCATTCAAACAACACGCTGATAATTGCTGTGTGATTGAAGAGATTTCGTCAATAGCCTAACTTCCTGGAACTAAAAGCACTTGATAAAATCTCTTCGAGAAGAACCAGGAGGTTTGTGGAAAATTGGATTATAAATCACCTTGTAATCAGACTAATCAGCTGCAGTCTGAAGGGCAGATTATACAGTATGTGGAGGTTCAATTAAAAAACAGAGATAAAGTTAAGTGAAAAGTGTCATGTGTTGCAGTGTAAACAAAGAAAACAGTAGTAAGGCAGTACATTTTTTAAAAGCAGCTCCTTCAAATGACCAAACCTGTGCAGGTTGTGGTTAAACATTTACCTTCACGATGGTTCGTCACACGTACAAAAACACACATATCCATTTCCATCATAGAAATCACAGAAAAAAAGCTAAAAAAAAAAAAGGCTTAATGCAATGCATGCTGGGATGTATATGATAAGAAGATGTGTCACGGCTTTAGTTTCTGGAAGTAATAATTAGACCAACGAACCTAATAAATCCATCATATTGTTAATCAATGTTAAATGACATAATAGTGTCTGGTATAAATAAAGATGGACTCAACTTTGGAAACAAAATAAAAAGTTAGAACTTTCTGTGATGAAACACGTTTATATGTGAAGCCACAAGTTCATTTTTACCTTTAAATACTGAATTTCTGGTTCCTAAGGACTAAAAACTGCCATTTGTTGTTTTATACCAAACTATCTAAGCTCATTTGTTTTTACAGTGGGTAGAAAAAGCTCCGATTGATGGTAACGTGGCTGAAATGTTTAGCTGAAGAGGAAAATGTGGCAGATGAAGTATCTGCTGCTGAATCTGTGCAGCCGCTGTGACTGCAGCTCCTGCTGTCGAGTCATTACGGCTGGACAGAATCCAGCAGATTTACAGCTTCTCTTCACACGCTGGAAATCAAACCTCTGTCTCGTCTGCAGAGAGCAGGAGGGAGAACTCGAGCGAGAACCGAATGTAAAAGCATTTTATTAAAAACCGCTCGTCTTTTTAAAGTTGTATCAGAAAATAATCGGCACCGACGCTGCACGCGGAGCTCTGTTTGTGTTGTGTCCAAAGGCTTGGACACTTTCTTCGCAACTCGATTTGCATTTCTGAAAAGTTTTCCCAATCTCTTCCTCAGCTCCTGTTAACCTTTCCACACACACACACACACACACACACACACACACACACACACACACACACACACACACACACACACACACACACACAAACAGAAAGAGACAGCAGGACAGAAGAGGCAGCTCGACCAGCTCTCAATTAACAAGGCGGCCTCTGTTTTAGCAGTGACTCGGTGTGTGTGAGGCTGAAAATATGTGTGTGAGAGAAACAGGCAGAAAGAGAGAAGGGGGGATTGTTCTTTGCAGCCAGAAGGCAGAGATGCAGCCTTAATTCCTACTTAGATTAAAGGATTTAGAGCAAGAAGCCTTATTACAGAGGGAGAAGAAGAGCTTTCCCTCCTTCTCCCTCTGTTCTGGGCTGATTAAAACACAGATAAGTCTCCCTCCCAGGCTGAAAGCTGCTACAAGCCACATCCACACCCACACACACACACACACACACACACACACACACACACACACACACACACACACACACACTCACAAGGGCTCATTAAAACCCAGAGTAACAATGGCCTCTCTCTGTTTAGAAGGATCTTGACCTGTTGGACAAGCAGCCTTGGCTGTTATCAGTATTTAAAGAATCCCCGCTGTATAAATGTCAGGCGACTCTGCAGATGAGTGACTTAAGACTTTAACTACACACAGCGTTTAAAAATGAGAAGGAAGAAACAGTCAGAAACAGCTTTTATCTGAGTTAATGCGCCAAATGAAGGAGGAGCAGGTAAAGGACCAACCTATTAATTCCCATCAGTTAATCTATTAATTCCCATCAGTTAATCTATTAATTCCCATCAGTTAATCTATTAATTCCCATCAGTTCCCACTTTCACACCATCTTTACCTTCGATCTGCTTTTTAAAAGTCAGACTCCAAAAATAAAACAGGAGGTGGAAAGATCAAGTTCATCAGCTGTAATAAGATTTGAGCTCAAGTTAAACTACAGTTTTTATGTGTTTCATGCAGCAGTGGAAGATCAGGGAAACTTTTTATTCTTAATTCAGCTTTTCTAAAAAACACACACTATAGAAATCAAATACATTTGGATTTGTTGACTTACAGCTGAGTTTTATTGCAGTGACTGCTGCTCTGCAGTTTGTCAGCTGCCTTTCCCCTGAGAGAAACGTTTCTGTGGTTTTCAAAGCAGCTTTTTCTGCCTGATTCCAAACTGCTGATCACTTCTGATTTTTTCTGGGTGACTGATCATCTCTACTTCAGGCTGTAATCCATATCCAACACGTCAGGCCTTCGCATGTGTCTTCAGCTCATCCTGGCTACAGGCTGAGCTGTGGTGCCTCTCCAAATTCCAATCAAACCTATTTTAGTGTTTTTAAAGTGAGTGAAGGGAAAGAAATCCAGAGGTTTGACTAAAAACATGAATCTGTCATGAAAACTGTGACTAACACATGAATTCAAGCTGACCGCATTTGCCATTTGGTGTCTATTAGGAGCCTTAGAGCCATTTTTCAAGGCAGACGATGGGTGGAGTACGACTTCGCCTTCTCCCATTAAATGTACTTTTTAATTATGAGAGAAGACGGGAAGGAAAGCGGTGTAGCCGGAGTGCACAACAACAACAACAACAACAACAGAGACAACAGAGACATGAATTATGGAGCAGGAAGTGTAACTCAGTGTGAAGCAGATGCTGCTGATGTTCAGTCCAGTTGGTGCACAGCTGGTTGAGTCTGAGCGTTTGGGACTGCAGCAGTGTTTGGCAGAGACGGTCGCTCAGGCCTGAACGCCTGAGCCAGAAGAGCATCACCCTGTTTTTCTACCATCCATACAAACTGCCTTATCAAGCCGCACGGCCTGCTGGGAAACACGGCATTAGTACTGGGTGACCACTCTCCAAAACTAAACTGTGTCAAGTCAAACGGTGAGCACATGTTCCCTAATTACACTACTGCAAACAAAAACCCTGGTGTTACAGGTGATTTCATACCAAGCACTCGGATCCAGGCTTCCAGAGAAATCTGCAGCGGAACTTTGGAGTCGCCAGACAATGATCTGTAACGTGCGAAGTAAACTTATTTAGAAATCTACTCTACGTACAGGGGATTCATACACACCCAACTAAGACCTCAGCTCTCTCAACTCTCAACAAACTGGTCACTGATGTAAGTCAGCAAATGACTGATGTGACCCCCCGTCCCCGTTTCATTTTAAGACTGTACATAATAAACTGCAGTGGCTGCCTCTAAGCTGGTACACAGAGAGGGAGAGGAGGCTGAAGGGAGGCAGCAACAAAGAGGTAAGGAACTCCTTGCATATCAATGAGAAGTAAAAGCAGCAGAAATGAAGAGTCAGTGAAAGAGGCAGATCATGCTGCCACTAAGTCGCTGCATTACCCTGCTGAAGGGTGCATTCAGGGACACTCCAGACACTAAGCCCTAATGAAAACTACTCTAACAGTCTTTCTACTTTCTAACCAGGGCCCAACACGCACACACACACACACACACACACACACACACACCAGTGGACGCGCCCATTTAAAGCTAATGATCACACTGAGAATCAACACCTCAGCTCTGCCCTGAGCAGGTTTCAGCTCAGCATCTCTCATTTCCAGGCTCAGCAGCTCTTACTTATATTTACATCTGAGAAGTCACCAAACTAATTATTCAATTATCTGAACAGACAAATTGTTTCAGATCCACATTTTTAACTTGGACTGGACAAAAACTCTTTTAAACTCTCATTTCAAGCTGTTCTCTAGATGCACAGATGTATTTCTGACTGCACTGAGGAACAACACAAACCCCAAATGACCACAGACATTAGGACTAATCCCAGTTTACTAAACTACCGAACTCTTCTAAAGTTAATAACTCGACGTCTTATCTCCGTCCTCAGCTGAGCTTTTCCAGACTTTCTGGCGCAAGCAGACTTGAAACGTTAGTTTCCTGGTACAGCAGCAGAAACAACCCCAGATATGAAAACACACACATGCCTTTGTGCAGAGGGAAACCGGCTGGGCTTTGATATCGACATAATAGGACGTGTGTGTTGTTTGTTAAAGCTACGGAGGTCAGAGGGGAGAGGGCCGAGCAACATTAGGGCAGGAAAGCGAACACACAAACCTCAGACGGAGAGAGAGGCACAGAAAGGATGGGACTCTGGTTTAGAGCGAAGGAAACAGAGGATTAGTGGGTATTAAAGCACACACACACACCTGTACAGTCGGGTGCAAACACACACACTCTCACACACACACACACACACACACCTATACAGTCGGGTGCAAACACACACACACACACACACACACTCAGAGTGTATCTGACCCAGTTCATTATATGAGGGTGTTAGCGTGGAAATCTGCATTATTAATATGCAGTGTGAGTTTAGAGGCTATTACCAGCTAAATGCTACTCTGCCAGGCTTTGTGTGTGTGTGTGTGTGTGTGTGTGTGTGTGTGTGTAGGGATTTTTTTTCACCGTTTTGTAATGAAGTGTCTTTTACACATGTAGCTAAACCAGCAGAGAGAAAGAGTGTGTGTTCACACGACGTGCACCAGCCCTTTGGAATAAAACAAATGCAAACAAAGAGCTAAAGCCGCGTCCAGGTCGTGCACGAGCATGTGTGTACTGCTGTGTGCACAAACCAAGCCATCCTTGTGAGGACATTTCTACACAATGATCATGTGTGTGTGTGTGTGTGTGTGTAGCAGGAGTTATTGTGGTATCAACTAGCAACAGCCAGCTGCCAGAGAGCGATAGAGCGACTAGTTTACATCTCTCTCTCTCTTTCTCAGCCCTCAGGATGTGTGTGTGTGTGTGTGTGTGTGTGTGTGAACAGTGCATGTGTGCACTATATAAACAGCTAGAAGGAAACAATTACACTGGTGCAGAACAACAGCCGTGACATTCATTGTCTCCAGGCGAACACTGGTCTTTCTATCTCTGTGAGGACACTGACACGATGCATCCCCCAGCCCGTCAAGATATGTGGCCGATCGGTCAGAACAGTTTCAGGCTGCGGACACTCGGCTGTCGGCTCTTTGTATGTCTGCAGAGAACAGGGACGTACTGGAGAAAGCCAAGTGCAGCCCAGTTTGCTCGGAGTATGCAAACACTAATCAGATATCTTGTACAAACAGGAAGTTAAACTTTAAAACCCTATAATTGTGAGGTACTTTATTTGCAGTAGTAACACACTGCTGTCTGACACCTGGAGTAACTTTCTAAATTTCCAGTTTTTCAACATTAAACACATTAAATATGATGCAAAGCTGCAGTTGAAGTACTCCACAGTTTATAAAGTACTTCAAACTGGTCCAATCTACAGCAGAAATGTTTCTCCAAAAACATCAGATACAACAGTAAAACACTCACAGGGACCAGTTTCCGGCAGAACTACAGAGTATTCTACTTTGGTACTTGAAGTACATTTTACTGATAACACTGTTACTGAAGTAGATTATGAATATGAATGCAGGACTTTTACTTCTAGTGGAGTATTTTCTCAGTGTGTTACTGCTGTTTTTACTTTAACAAAAGACATAAGTACCTCCAACACCCCTGGATATGAAAGTATTTAGAGTAACCACTGTCCATCTCGTCACCTGCACAGCCACATGTGCTGAAACAGCTGTTGAACATTAGATGGTCAGTGCAGCTCAGACTGTACCTGGTGTCTGAACACACAGGTGAGATGATGAGTTAAAGGGAGACGGGGAGGTTGGAGCGGCCGACTCAGCAGACTATCATTATGTCGGTTAAAGTGAAGCTCTGCAGGTATTAGACTGTCCCGGTAATTAGAAAAGAGCAGCTGTAAAGTCTGATAATATGAGAGAAGACACCAATTATGGAGAGGTCCGTCCCCGACACTGCAGGTAGCACTTTTCTACATTACAGCCATGACAGTGTGTGTGTGTGTGTGTGTGTGTGTGTGTTTCACCCAGCCTGTGGCAGCTGTGCTACTGTATCTGACAGGGCAGATTGTGATTTTTAGCTGAGCAGAGCTAATCTCTTGTTACAATATGAAGCACTGATCACACCAGTGCACAGTGTGGGAATGAAAGTGTGTGTGTGTGTGTGTGTGTCTGTGTGGGTGAGAAAGAGAGAGAGAATATAAAAGATTAGATAAGGTGACAAGGTGAGGACGAGAGACATGAAATTAACTTTAGAGAAGTGTGTGTGTTACAAAGGTGAGATGATGTTATGCTGACACACACACACACGCACACACGCACGCACGCACGCACACACACACACACACACACACACACAGAGCAAACAGCACAGTAGGTACAATACGGATGTTATGACTAGTACCTGCCTCTGCAGTGTCCTGTTATACTTGGTTGGATTTATTATACCCACAGTGTGTGTGTGTGTGTGTGTGTGTGTGTTTCTAACCAAGATAAGATGAGCCAGTAAATGACAGGGTGACTGACACACACACACACACACACACACACACACACACACACACACACACACACACACACACACACACACACACACACACACACACACACACACACACACACACACACACACACACACAGAGGCTGTCAGCGTCTGAACATTTTGGGCCAAATCTGATTTATGACTTTGTGTCGTCATCAGGTCAGAGAGAAACGAACGGATGTTTCTCTGTTTGGAAGATTTCACCTCTTGGTTGCACAACGAGAGAAACGGTCCTTCAATCGACTCGCAGCAGCGAACTGACACCAGCACACAGTCTGTTTGCTGAAGGTTATGGAAGGAGCGAGTCATTTGTTGGCGAGTAAAGAGGAGAGAGGAAGATGAGCTGGGAGCGAAGGAGAACAGAGGAGGAGAAGGTCACTGCAGGTTTGTCTTTGAAGACGTCAGCCCCGGGAAAAAAAAAACAGAAGAAGAGAGGAAGGTGACAAATGACTGGCAGCACAGTGACTGCTGGGTAGGATCTGTCGAGGCCGCGGGAAAACAAGCTTCAGGAAATATTAAGAAAATATGAAGCAACGTGAGATTTTTTTGAGCTGAGACTTAGAGGAGACAGAGAGACAGCTGCAAGAAACACAAGCAAACAGCAGAACTGCATCGAGCAGAGAAGAACATCCGACCGGTACCAGGACCCAGAAAGCCTCAACTTTCAATATGTCTGATACATAACGTTTTGTAGCTCAGCACAGAGGAGAGAGAGTTAATCTGAGTCTGAAACAAATCTATTCAGCTTCGATTTAAACCTCAAGTCTCACTTTTTCTTTGGCACAGACAAGAGGTGAACCCAGCACCGACTGTTCTCGGCACGTGTTCCCATCCCACCGCGCCACAAACTCACACTGCCGGACGAAACTGTTTGAAATCGTGACTTCGAGATGCAAAAAGGTGCTGGACAGAAACGACGTGGGGAGGTTGAAGCTCCAATAGTATAACTTACTAATCAGCTTTAGAAAAGTTTTATTATAAAACATTAGTTTATATATATAAATACAAAATCTACTCTTAATAAAAAGGATGAATGTAGAGTTTAAAGAATAAGCATTGAAGCTAATGGGCTGCTGATCATTTAACGAGCTTTTCCTTAGCGTTACAGTGACGACGTTTAAAGCCCTGGATTGATTGGATCACATTTAAATCTTGTTTTGACGGAGCTGCCACAGTGACAGAAAGGAAGCATCTCTTTAATAAGCTGAAGTCAAAGTTGTATTATTGAGCAGATTTCACTCGGAATATGAAGCGAGGTAGGCACAAAGCACCGCAGGCTCTTTTAATATAAACTTTCTCCTTCATTTCTCCTCTACCACTTGGCAGCGATAACAGCTGGATATTAGTTTCCTGCTGAGGATTTCATATATCATATCATTACTGCACTTTGTTATCTGACTATCTTCAATATGGACTATTACATAATACCTCATACAGGAACAAACTCTAGAGCGAGCGGCTGTCTCATTTCTCTATCCGTCTCTGCCACAGTTCAACACAGTCTGAATACCATCATGCAGTTTGAGATGCTATCGTATCGATTGGTTCATTTTATTTTGGCTCCGATTTCGTCAAGCGAAATTCCTGCATGAGAAGAAAAAAAGGTTTTCTTTTCTAGAAACTGGTTTTTCTGTGGCACCGAGACTTTCGGAGGTTTAAGCGTAAAGGTGCTTATTAGCCAAAACACCTCCACAACCATGAAAGCTGCTAAAGAGGCTCACAGTCTGCAGAGGGTGTTTACAGCTGTCTGGGTTATTACCGACTCTGCAGGTGCTGCAGTGCCATCAGATCAACTCGTGTGCAGGCAAAAGAGTCTAATTCTGTGCTTTGGTTTGTGGCTGCAAAACTCACGACCTTCCCATCAGCCTCAGCTCTGCATTTACAGTGCTGCTCTAAACAGGTTAGAAGCTGCAGCGTTAAGGGTCAAATATGTGTTTTTGAACCAGTTCCAGATTTAAAAGAAGCAGCATGAAGATCAAAAAGCCCTGAGTAGCTGTATCTGCCAAACATGCTTTTAAATTGAAGCAAGCTCAATAGTTCATGAGAAGGTGGTTCACAATAGGCCACATTTGGCAAAATAATCGTAGCACTCCTGCTCCACAGCCAAACGTTCTACCAGACTTCATTCAAATTTGTTAAGTTTTTAAAGAACTCCTGCTAAATTCTGTGAAAAAGACTAATATAAACAAACTTAAGACGTGTGTTTGTGTCACTCCCCTTTTCTTCTTCTGCGGTGTCTGCTGTCTGAGTCTTTCTGAACAACAACAGAACTGTTGTTTGACACTTCAGTGGTCCGAGTCTCTGCTGTTATCTGTTCTTTTACCTGTTCGTTCTCCTCTGTTCGCTCCAGTCGCTGCCTTTATCTCCCTGACAGAGGAAACCCAGGTGTCCATGCAACTGCCTGACAAATTCAAACAAACCTTCTGAAGTTTGGAGCAAATTAAAGCTCAGTTTCTGCTTTTGTCTAAAGCTGGATTTGTGCTTTGGGAGGTTTTAGTGTAGCAGCAGAGCCTGCACCTGTAACCTGCATAGTCCACCTGGTTCTGGCTACAGCAGCTTCTGAGACCCTGGTACGCAGAATCTGCTCTGACCATGCGACGCGTCAACAGTCACTGGGTTCTTGGTCTCATGGCCTGTGTCTTCATGCTGGGGCAGCGCTGGACGTTACAGGGTCAAATTTATGGGGTTTAGACCTAAACTGTCTACGGTTCGTTTCTGCAGAGTCACTTTGGTGAATGGGTAAACATCTGTCAGAGGTTAAAAAGTTTCTGACTGTTTTACACACACACACACACACACACACACACACACACACTGAATCAACAGGAAAAAACCCTACAGACCTGATGAATAAACAAAGTTCAGCTGCACAGCTTCCACAGAACAAACACTCAGCGTTTGAGCAGCCACATCGTAAATGTATAAAATCTATATCAGCTGCTTTGTAATTATAGAAACAGTCGGGTTATAAATAACACACAGGCTGTATTGACTGTGTGTGAGAGTTATGAACTTTTCAACAGGGTCCGTGTGTGTGTTTCGTTATTTTCTCAGGCCTCTATCTGATCTATAGTCTTGAAAGGTGGAATAGCAGTTGATTCCACACACACACACACACACACACACACACACACACACACACACACACACACACACACACACACACACACACACACACACACACACACACACACACACACACAAAGCAGAAAGTCAAAATCCAATTATGGAAGTAGTGCAGGAAAAGGCTCCTCTCACTCTCATTGGTTCAGTTCCTGCTCATTCTTCCCATCTGTCTGCAGCTGCTCCATCCTTTCCCCTCACACGTTTCTATCTTTTTCACTCTGTCCATCTCATCACCCCGAGGTCTGTCCCTCAGTGCATGTCCCTTCTCTACGGTCTTTACGTTTCCCCTGACAGCCTGTTTTTACAGCCTGCAAACAGTCTTATCTCTATAATGTCCTCAACCCAAAAGCTTCTCAGAGCCTTTGTTGTCTGATCAGCCCGGCTATGGTCCTGATTAGACCCCCCAAAATCCTACAACACCCAGGATGCATTGCGCCTGGTGCAAAGAGCTCTGCCCACAGGTCACACAGTTATTCACACCTGACATGCAGGAGTCCGGCTGGAATCCAGTGAAGTGGAACAGCTGTTCCTACTGTGTTTTAACTGAGCTGAACTGAAACTGGATCAGCTGGGTTATAAAAACATAATGTTGTTTAGAGAGTGAACAACTGTGGTTTATCTAATCGCCGTCTCTCTTTTTGTTTGTCGCACACTGATGGCTGCACAGGAAGGATTTGACTGGACAGGAGGCAGAGGAGGACAGAAACGACCAGTTGTGTGCTCCATTATGAAAAAGCTGAAGTGCTTTTCCAGTGAGATCAGGATCTTAAAACAGCTTCCACACTGCCTGACGACATTCGGTATATAATCAGATATAAACAAGCTGTTAAAATTCAATGAAAAGGCCTGAAAGAGGCTTTAGCCGCAGATGTTCCACCTCACAACATCTGGACCATGAAAATAAAAAACTGAAATGACAGCAGACGACCAGTGCGCTCCAAAACAATTCTGCAATAAATTTCTATTCAGTCAAACAGGACCATCCATCGTATCAGAGCTGGACCACATGTGATTTTTAATAAAGGTCCAACAGCAGCCCTGTATATCGCTTTTATCTCAGCTCCCATAGGTGTTCTTATTTAATTTACTTTCCATCACCGCTCGGTTCTTCACCCTCTACTTACCCTTTCTCACCCTGCAACCTTACCCTTCCCTCTCATATTCCCTCGGCCGCTTCACCATTTTCTCTCTTTTCAACCTGTCCCACTTTCCTACTTGTTCACTCGGGCTTTAATTTCAGCTCCTCTCTCACCTTGGCTTTTCTTTCCATCACGCCCTTTTCTTTATCTCCGACCATATCGCCCTCTGCTCTCCTCTCTCAGGTTCCCTTGGAAGGAAACAGAGCGAGGTTTGGAGATGGGACTGGGGATAAGAAGGTGTAGACGAGTCAGATGGAGAAATATAGATGAGGGGGCAGCTGCACGAAGCTGCGTTTTTTTAATCCAGCAAAGAAGATTTGATAAGAACCATCCACTCCCTGCCAGGAACCAGAAACAAAACAAACCGTGAAACCCTAGTGGAGTGTTTACACACCACAAAAACAGGTCAAGTTCAACAAAGCATCACATTTCTCACTATGCATTCTGGCTTCGTTCTTCTTCTCAAACTCTTGTCTGAACGACTGGCTGTTCAGAGCCTTTTGACCATCAGGACGTTCAACGATCCTTAAATCTTTGAAAGGCTCCAACAAAAACGTCGTATCAGCCACAGATCAATTTGGTTTTGGTGCCTCCATGTTTCTGTCCCTCCCAGAAACTCGAATGGGTCAGACATGAGCAGAAAGAATCTATTTATTCCAACAAGAGACAAACGAGGCCAATATTTTCCTATTGATCTGATTATTACCTTTAATAATAGTCATGCTAACTCTGATTGGCTGTTAGTCATCTTTTCAGATTAAGAGCCTTGTAAAGATGAATAAAATCATGTCTTCAGAAAGAAATTAATTCACTAACTAAGAATCACAGGTGAATTATAAAAGAACCAATAAAAACCTCTTGTTTTCTCTTCTGTTCTTAAATAACAATAATAAATCTAAACTACTTGAGGAACCTTTGCAGTTTTTTTTCCATCAAAGTTGTGAAAAAAGGCAAAATGTGATTTGAGCAAAGTCAGAATGAGACAGCAGAGACTTGACATTCATGTCTTCTCTCCATATATATATATATATATATATATATATATATATATATATATATAATCTGTGAATAAATAATGAAACTGAAGGAATGTGCTCAGGCTGTTAAACCTGCATAAATCCATAGTTTTATATAAAAAGGTCAAATGTGATGTTAGGAGTCACTCAAAGTAACTAGTCAGAATCTTTTTTACAATCTCAACATTTAAACAGGTCTTTCTGTAAATCACTAAGAGGATGCTTTTCATCTCAGCTCCTCCAATTCTGTGTCAACTTTGCATGTTTATTTTTCCCTCTTTCTGTGAAATGCTGGAAGAGTTCTTGTCTTCATTGTTGTTGTGTTTGTGTCTGTAGCTGAATCATTTCGATCAAACGAAGCCAGTGCTGCCAAATGAACCTTAAATGACGATAATGTGTGTTCACGGTTTGTTTGTGCTGCTCTAACGTGGCCAAACCAGACCAGGGGCAGCAACAGACGGAGCCAAGAAGCTTAATAATAAGCAGAAAGCGGATGTTAACGTTTAAATGAGAGCAAACAGAAGCTGCTGCTGGTGCACAGCAAAGAGATTTTAAAAATGTATGTGTTGACAAGTTTGAGAGAAAATGGAATAATCACAAAAACAGATATGCATTTCTAAAGCAACCTGCAAGATTTCCAGCTCAGTTAGTTCAGCTTGACGACAGCAGAGCAGAAAGGCTCCTGTTTTCGTGCAGAGATGCAGATTAGAGCTTTGTTTTCTCCGACTTCCAATAAACCTGCTCTGTGGGGATTGATCTCACTCAATTGATCTGAACTTTTCAAATGAAAAACAATAATCCTCCCCCTCTGACTGACTGGCCGCTCTCCCAAACAACACGTGAAGCTGCTACTGGACGAGAAGTTTGGTAAAGGACGTTTTAAGGCCTGTGAGGTCAGAGGTCACAGCTTGTGTTAAAGAGTCTGTCTGGGGCTCGGCAGGGGTCTTTTCTCATCACTAAACTGCCGTTTGACACCTAGTAGGTCCCCGTTGTGAGTCTTCTGTGAAATCTTTTCCTCCCCGTCCATCAGCTCAACGTGACCAAAGACGGGAAGCTCAGTGTGTGTGTGTGTCTCTGAGCTCGACGGGGATTCAGGACGATCTATTTGAAAATTATGATGACAGATCACAGCTACAGCTGACAAGCCAGTGAACGAACACAAACACAAACACACACACACACACACACACACACACACACACACACACACACACACACACACACACACAGTCTGTTCCACTGATGCAGCTGTCATGTCTTCCAGCCACAAGGAGACAGATGGAAAGAGAGACGGAGATGAAGAAGAGACAGTGATGGACAGAGAAGAGTCAGTAGGGCCTCCACCCTCATTTTTCACAGCTCTTCATCTCTCATCATCCTCAACATCTGACGGCAGGAAACTGGAATCAAACCAATCCAGCCGTAGTTGTCTGCATGTCCGAGAGATACACCCGCAGCTGACAGGACCGTGGGCATTTACATTCACCACTTCCTTCATTTTCACAGAACAGTCAGATTTCACACTGAGCCGATAAAAGCTCCACTTTAAAACACGAGAGCGTTGTTCATTTTCATATCTGTGCTGGGGAGGAAGTGCAGTCCTGACAGAGCCATTCATCAAGACAGAGTTTTAACCCTGGAATCAGCGTGGGGCTAATTACCTCTCAGCGCGTCCTCAGTGCTCAAGAGAAGCTTCTCCTAAACCCCAGGTCCTGTCAACACTCACACAGACGCTGCAGCCTCAACTACCCACCACAGAGTGCGACGCTTGCTCGGGTGAGCTGAGCGACGTCTCAACCCTACGAAGACGATGAGCCCCTGGGCACAGAAATGTAAAAGACTTTGCTGTTTTGTCTCTTTATGGCAGTTTCAAATCTGTTTTGATTATTTTCTTTAGTAGATGTTCTGTAGTTATTCGACTAACTTTCCGCCGACTCCCAGACACCAGGGAAATAACCAGGAATTCAGATATACTGAGACAAAATGACCCCCAGGAAATGTAATAAAGCAACAATAGCAGATATTTTACTTCTAATAAATATTTTATCTGAGAGCGTGTGAGTCACTCGCAGTGTCGATGGAGAGTTTGTCATTAATCCACAAAGACAAATCTGTTACAGCAACCACAGAAAAGAGGAAGACTATGTAAACTGGACATTCATTATTCAATTAGCAGCTGAATCAGCAGCTCTCCCTGTTATTACTGAGTTTCAGTGTCCTGAAGCAGGAAGCAGCTGCTTTCAAAATAAAAGCTCTAAACAAACAAACAGCAGACAGACACAGCCAGAGACCAGCAGGTGAACATAGTGGAGCATTTAGCAGCTAAAGAGCTAAAGAGATTTCCCTCAGGAGGTGGTGGAGACCAAACCCAGAGCTCAAACTAAGGGAACACTGGACACAAACATGATCTGACGTTCCTTTAGAACCTTATCTACCAGGCCCAGGATATATTTCAGCTGGAGAAATACTAAATCCCAACCATCATGTGGGGTTAAATGTGTTGCTGTGTGAGATGTTTCTAAGATGCTGCAGTGAAGTGAAATCAGGCCTCACTTCCTGTCCTCACACGTCACAGTGCTCATGGTTTCTAAATCTGGAGAAAACACAGCTGCTTATTAGTAAAGTCCGAGTGATATGAACCAGCAGCAGAGACAATGTGCAGACAACGATGGTGGTGATTCTGTTCTTTGCAACAAAGCTCAGTATTTACACCAAAATACTGTTTTAAACAGTGACTGAAGAGAAGTTGTGGCATATGGTAACGACCACGCAGCTCAAAGGTCCAAGAAAAGTTTCCCCGTTTCCTATTTAACATGTGCAGCCAGTTCTGTGTGTGACATGTGTGTGTTTGTTTTTGTGTTTGGGCAGTTTCATCCAGGACCCCATAGGGTTCCTAATGACCAATTTACATAATTAACACAGTGAGGCATGGCAGGCTGCCACACACACACACACACACACACACACACACACACACACACACACACACACACACACACACACACACACACACACACACAGAATTCAGTGAAGTTGACTCAAAGCCAAATGCTCTCTCCTCCTTTCCTGGATTTTATCCCTCTGTTCACTTTACATTCCTTCTTCCACACTAGAGACGTCCTCTGATCTGTCCTCGTGTCTGAATATTCTCAGTTTTATGCTAATATCTGGGAATATCTGGGAATATCTGTGGGGAGGTGTTTTTCTTAGTGATGCTCAAAATGACAAAAACAGGAACAGACAATCCACAACAAATGTCTGAATATGAAAGTCAGTGAACCAAAACACAAGAACAGAAACGAGTCACAGAATCACAGTCCAGTTACACTAAAGCACCAACAACAACAACAACAACCCGTCAGTGACACAAAGATATCGAAGATATCTCTACAAACATCATCTGTTTCACATGATTATTACCATGATCTTCTCCTCAAACCACATCAGTGATTCCCAAAACATCACACAGGACTTTGAAATACTCCCAGTACAACCTTAACAAACGTTATTAGAAAGTACCACAAACCTTCAAACTAACTTGGACAGAACTGAATATCTTCTTTTTATTTAGTGATATTTTTAAAAACGCCTCGTCATATATATTTTACCTGTAAAGATTCACGTCTCAACATTGTGATAATAAACATCTCAGTTGTTTTTGTTTTGCTGCAGGCCCCGTCACCACGTAAAGACCTAAAGTGTTGAGAAACTTCACGCACACATGCACCTCATCCATCCTGCTCGATGCGTAGTTCAGTGCAGACACACCAGGCAGACTAAATCAAACAGGATTAGACGGACAGGACAGATTAATCCACCCCAGACAGGGAGAGGCTGAATCCATCACAAGGATTAGTTATGAAAAATGATATTTGCCCAGCCCAATCAGCCCAACCTCCGTCTGGACAGGGGGAAATGGATGAGGCTTCTACATGAAAAATAAATATGTAGAACATTATTTCAGCAGCCTCAAAATTAGTTTTCCAAGAGCGGGATGTCCACTAAGTGTTTGACATCATTCTCAAACCGTTTGTCTCTTTGTTTGGAGATGAATGAACTCGTGAAAAATGTGTGTTTAAATCTTAATGAAAGAAAAAAATAATAGTAGTGGTACCGGCGCTTTTAATCAGCTTTTGGATTTCAACAACATTCGCTCTGTGTTGTGAGGATTCCCAGAGAATTCTGTGACGTTCACAACCTGAACCGCTCCCTCCTTA
>NC_046655.1:14736189-14747156 GCF_900324485.2 Mastacembelus armatus | reverse complement strand
CGGGGGTTGGTTGGGGATTATGTTTTGGGTTGGCTGATAAGTGGAAACAGCTGTGAAAGCGGTCTTTTCTTTTTCTTTCTCCCTTGATTTCCTTTTCCTTCTGAGGGGATCTCTCCTCTTCCCGGTCACCCAGGATCATACATAGGGAAGGCAAGGACGGCTCTTTACCTTGTTCCTTTGCTTTTTCTGATTTGCCTTTTTTCCCCTGCTCTTGTATTCTTTTCCCTTTGCCTTTTTTTTTCTTTTCCCTTTTTTTCCTCTTGTCTTTCTGTCTCCCTCTTTCCCTGCCCCATTCTGTGTGGTGACCAAAGTTCAGCCCAGTCAATTACCCACCCACCCCCCAATCCTATACGTTTTTTCCACACGTGATGATACAAATTAAGGGACTCCTTTTCTGAATCCCAAAGAACACACATTCACATCCCCACCCATCACCACACATTTTCCATACACACACACACACACACACACACACACACACACACACACACACACACACACACGTCCAAGTGTGTATAAAGTCCAGCAGCAGATGAAGATGAAGATGGTTTTTATGGTTTTGTTCCACGTGTGCTGGACCTGTGCTGACACTAATCGACAGTGTGACGCGGCTTTGAGAAGGTTTGCAATAATATTTTCTTGACTCAATCTGCTGAGAGTTCAGGTTTTGTGTTGCTCACGCAGCGTCTGTCAGGTTGAGTCTACTCAGTGAAGTCTCAATAATAATCCAATCTGTTCCCTGGAGCTGAAGAGGACGACTCTCGAGATTTTCCTACAGTATTTACTGAGGCTGCATGTGGTTGTATATGTGGCCGTACGCGGCCTAATGTGGTCGTACGTGGCCTTATGTGGTCGTACGTGGCCTTATGTGGTCGTACGTGGCCTTATGTGGCCTTACGTGGCCTTACGTGGCCGTACGTGGCCGTACGTGGCCTTACGTGGCCTTACGTGGTCGTACGTGGCCTTATGTGGCCGTACGTGGCCTAATGTGGTTGTACGTGGCCTTATGTGGCCTTACGTGGCCTTACGTGGCTGTACGTGGCCTTACGTGGCCTTATGTGGTCTTATGTGGTCGTACGTGGCCTTATGTGGCCGTACGTGGCCTAATGTGGCCTTATGTGGTCGTACGTGGCCTAATGTGGTTGTACGTGGCCTTATGTGGCCTTACGTGGCCTTACGTGGCTGTACGTGGCCTTACGTGGTCTTACGTGGTCTTATGTGGTCGTACGTGGCTGCTGCAAATCAATCAGCCGTTTATGACTTTTGCATTAATGTCATTAAGTGCAAACACAGTAGGACACGTGTGCACATGGCCGATATCATTTGATAACAGATATATGATACATTATATATGTGACACATATGTCTTTTCATAAATTCCCAAATATCAATATGGATATCAGCTATAAACCTGTCAAACGTGGACTCAGCTTGAGAACAAAACACACAGATGCCTGTTTTTACACTGCAGCTTATTCACTCATCACGTCCTTCTTGTCTAGTTCCTGCTCTAAATCATGTCACACCGTCCTAAATCAACATCACTCAGCCTGTCCCCACATGTTTCCAGAACTACATTCAGCCTTATCACTTTTTCCCAGCACACTTTCCCAGGGGAAGTACATTTCATTTCATTATGCATTTACTGTTTTAGCTTGTTACTGCCCCTGAGGCCTCTGGTGGCCTCAGCCAGAGCAGGGGCTTCGTCTAGCCTGACATCCCCCTGCGGGAACCATCTGCTGGGCTTCTGCTGTGGCAGCTGTCCCCAGAAAACACTGCAGCAGGAGGGTGACGTAAAATAATGAGTTTTTACTGTTGCTCTGAAGTGTTTGTCTCCCAAGTCACGAGCCCCAAATCCACCTAGACGAGTCAATTGGTCGTCACATCGACTGGGACAAGTCTGAGTCACGTCTCAAGTCTTTTAAAAACTAGTCTCAAGTCCCAAATCATCACGGAGTGATCTCATGACAACTCTCAGGTGGAGCCCTGAATCCTGTCAAAGCTGGTCTCAAGTCAGCCTGAACAAATTTAAAGTGGTCTCAGGAAACTCCCAGAGCCAGTCCAGAGAAACTCCCAGCGCCAGTCCAGAGAAACTCCCAGAGCCAGTCCAGAGAAATCCCCAGAGCCAGTCCAGAGAAATCCCCAGAGCCAAACTAGTCCAAAGTCAGGCAAATCCTGCATCAACTGAGAAATCAATCAAGTCCAAGTCCTCGTGAGTCTTTGAGGTGTCATGTTTTTGCTGCCTGTAATTTTAATTGAGCACTGATGATGAATAGGGACAGAGGAACATTTCTCAGCACCGACACTCACAGTTTGTGCTGTTTAAGACATAAAACTACTCCAGACCGTCAGAATCAAAGGGGAAAAGAATAAAACCCAACTGAACACCTCAAAAATCAGACCCTGAGAAAAGTGAAACACAGCCTTGTATGTGCCTTAATAAGATCTGGGAGAGTGACAGGCTACAAGCTCCGATGGAAGGCTGAGAAAATGAAGGTGTTTAATGGGAACAAGGGCCATTTAAAAAACACACACTGCAGAGGCTGATGGAAAAGGAAGCAGGGAAGCAGTGACAGATGAAGTGGAGGAAATAACACTGTGTCCTGACACTTTAATATGAGCAGACAGGCCGATCATAGAAACCAGTCACTCAGATCAACCAGTCACACCAGAACAAGTTCTGCAGCCACACGTTGTCACTGAAGCTGCTGATTAATTACTTCACTAATTCATGTTTCACTGGCCAGGGTGAGGAGATGAAGCTCGTTGACTCGGGCTGAGGAACAGAGAAAATACAAGCTTTAAATAAACCTGCAGGCAGCAAGAGAGACAGGTAATCTGTGTGTGGCCTGAACGTCTGGACAGCTGGACCTGCCTGTTTCAGACTGACAGCACTTTAACGTCTCTGCTCATTGACAGAACATAATAATGTAAGGAAAGTTCATGGACCTGGGACTATTCACTTTGTTACTGCAACTAGTTATGTGCAAAAATATGGGAACGTGTTTAAAATGGTAAAGAAAGGGTTAAGCTTTAATTATTTATGATATAATGTGTAAGGTTCTCGTCTAAAATCTGAATTATATCCACATTATTTCATCACACGTTAAAATAAAGCAGCTGCTTGTATCTGAAAATGAGTTTCATCCTAAAATATCTTGGTCATGTTGCAGCAAACTGCCAATAAGTTTCACACGTGAAACAATCAATAATCGATTCTGGACATCGGGCCCTTCAGAGTCGAAACATCTGCCAGTGATAAGAAACAGCCTGAGTCCAAATGTGCAGCTACTATCACCCTGTTCTCGGACTCTGTGGACTCAAACCTGCAGTTAGAGACCAAGGACTCGACCGAACTCCACCCAGAATCAAGGTGGACGAAAAAATGTGAACACCGAATCAGTTCGGGTCGGGACACGTGGACACTGGGCTGAAGACCTGTGGGGTCTTCATAGAACCCCCTACCCCCCCTGGAGCTTGATATCTAGACCACTTGGAGCTAAACCTCCAAAGTCCTGATCCTGCACTAATCCAAGTCTCAGTGGGAACGGATTCCAGATCTGGGCCTTGACATGAGGATGTTTAAAAAGCCGGTGTGAGGGTTAAAGTCGGCTCATAAACTGCGGCAGAAGAATATAATACATATCTAATATAATACGGTGCAGTAGAGGTGTTGTCAGTCTTCACAGGGGGAGACACAACCAGTAAAACAACAGACAGGTGTGCGAGCACAGCGTCAGGAACAGACTTATATTAAGGAGACCAGTGTTTTCATGAGGAGCAGCCAGAGCTCACTAAAGTAAACAGCCTGAAACTCCAGTTAACCTGTTACCCAGCTCCACCCACACACGCAAACAGCCAGGACTGTGCCGCACACGTAGACCAGAATGAGGGAGAGTCCAGGGAGAACAAAGGTAAAGACAGGGCGGCAGAATAAAAGAAGGAGGAGGTGTAATCCGTCCTTACCTGCTCAGTGCTCAGGCCTGTTGATCTCTGATGACATCAACCACCCAGCTCTCCTGAAAGACACACAGAAAAGTACAAGAATGACTTTGGGGTATTTGGGATCAGGAGCTCAGACCAGAGGTCATCTGATATCTGCGAGAACTTGCTGACACTCCAAGGAACCCACGTCTGACCCGAGGACGCCTGATCAAATTCCAGATGACGGAGACTGGGACTGGTTTGTGTTTGGGTGGAGACACAAGTGGCAGGTTTCAACTGAGCAGTTCCAGAGCAACAATCCGGACTTTTCCTCAAACATCCTGATACCAGTGTCTTTACTGCTCACAGCTTTTAGTTTTTAACTTCTGCTGAACCCCGATTGTTCTACTGTCACCAAGCAATAAAACCCAGAAAGACGTTTGTCAGCTGCTGCTGTTTGTGCTGTCGTGTCAGTGAGGGGGTGATGGTCCTAAAATACAATAAACCAACAGACGCTTGGCTGTAAAAAATGATGATCGGTGTCTATAAAACCATTTATGGCTCTGATTCAAAATATGGGCAACATTAGCTGCTAGCGTCAGCGCTGGTATTATTGAAGAATTCATACTCATTTATTGCTCAGGCTGCCAGGAAGGAGTCTATCAGAATGAAATCTGGCTGCTACTGTACACAACCTGCTCCAGAAAACACCACAGCACAGTGACGGTAATGACGGTAATGTCAATTAAACATAATGAATTCACAGAAAGTGCCAGGAATGTCTTCTGTATCAGAGGGGAAACATATTACTGCCTGGAATAATAACAAAACACTGGAGCTGTGCCGGAGTTTAAACCGAGCCCGTCATCACGGCGTGAATTAAACTAAAGGCGTTTTAATTTGTGATAATATGAGACGAGAGCTCGGCTTTTCTCTCATAACATTAACGCTCACAGGCACAGAGGCCCCTAAAATAAAAGGCACTTTTTAACTGAGAAGGCAAAGGGAAAAATCAATTTGGAGAGTAATCTTCATAATGAGACAACCCAACATGACAGTGCGAGTGTTTAAGGAACAAAGAGCAGCCGAGGCCTGAACGCTGCTGAATGAGCCTGAGGTGATTCAGTCCACAGGTATCTTCACTCTCATTTCACACTGTTCAACTCCGGCTCCTGCAGAAACACAAATGAATGTCGCCCCGCTGCATTTCACTTTGCATGGAAACAAGCAGCAAAGGAGCTAGTGAGTCGAGACAGTGGATGCGTGTGTGTGTGTGTGTGTGTGTAGGGCAAAGTTAGTTTGGCAGCACTTCTAACAGTGTGGAGGCCCTCGGTGCGATCCAGCAGAACGGCCCAGCCTGTCTCCACTCTATCTCAAAGAACCATATGTTCTCGAGTAGCAGAGCCGACTCCGTGCGTGTGTGTGTTCGTTTGTCTGCGTGAGTGTGTCCATATGTTGTAGCGGTTAACATCCAACATCTAAACATCCAGATGGCAACGCATCAGTCGACAATGCTTCCCTCCATCATCAGGAAGGAGCTTGAAAACCGTAAAGACAATAAATATTCATCAGCTGGGCTTCAGAGAGCAGCCACACCACCCGCTCGACAATTACAGCACAGTTATCGTATTCTGATAAGCATAACAAAAAGAGTTTTATTTTGAAAAGCAGACTGAGGATGATCTACAGAGAAAAAGCTGCGGTCTAAATAACCCAAAGCGATGGATTAAATTGGAGAGAGAGCAGAAGACGGAGACGGATCCAGTTGTTCATTCTGGAGCTTTTATCAGCTGAGATGATGCATCAGTCAAAGTGAAGCCTTCTGAAAAAATCTAATCAAAGCTTTACTTTCTTGCTCTTATTTCTCAGGTTTTATTCCCCGTTTGTTTAATCACACAGCTGCATTCGCTCGGCCCGGTAATTTGGACTAACCTGGACTGAAGGCCCATTTCTTCTCCCCGTCATTATTCAGCCTAACAATGTTTTCATTTTAGCCGTTTGGCACCTGGAGATTATTTCTGCCCTAACCAATCGACAGCGACTGACACCGATCATTCCCCCCTCACACAGAAGCTGCAGCGGCGTTTGCTTAGAGCAGTTAACGTTTGTCACGCTGATCGAGGCGCTGTGTTCATTCAAGGCTCGTTACTTCTGGATGAAACGTGCGCAGCAGCACAGAGGAGCCCACTGGGTCTGGGTCTGAGGCCATTTACAGTATCAGCACAGAGGATTTGATTTTTCGGTCCCTGTCAACACTGTTTAAAATGAGACAAACACTGATATCACTGTTGGCCTCACAGATCCAAAGGACTGGGCTCAGGGTGCACATGCTCTCACAGCAGCGACAGAACCGCCTGCACTCTGGCTCAGGAAAAGAGGACAGATGAGGGTCGGGAGCGGGAAAGAATTTCTAGTTTTGGACAGAAAACCATGAGTGACAAACACGACTCCAGTCCAGGAGGTTGGTGCATCGTTGATACCAGAACCAGCTTGTAACTTCCTCCTATGTTAGAGTCATTTATATCATCATCATCATGCACAAGCAGCAAACAACACCCTGGAGAAATGCAAGAAGCAACACACACACACACACACACACACACACACACACACACACACACACACACACACACACACACACAGGATTCATGGGAAAAGGTCGTGACCTGTTGGTTTAAACCTGCAGGAAAAGTTCACCTGAAGACACTAAGCTGGTTGTTCTCACTGAAACACAAACACTGAGATTAAGACGATATTAATCAGGTTTTGTTCATAAATGCAAAAGACCAAAATATGATGCATCTGTACAAACATCTGTTTCTGCTGAACCACCAGATTAACACACAATAATCTGATGCACTAATTCTGTTCACGGAGACTCAGACAGACAAGAATCTTAAAATATTTGAGTCATTTCCATGAGCTTTATGAAAGTTTCAGAGGGTGATGGTGCATTCTTCTCTCAGCTCACCTCCACTGACCTCTGACCTCTGCCTCCTCATTTCCACTGGCTCCCAGTTATATACGATGTCATTTAAAGGGTTAACTTTGCCTGTGTGTTGTTAGTGTGGTTGGAATTAGAAACAGTGATGTACAGGACAGTCACACACAGGTTAACTTCATCCAAAGTACAGTAAAGGGAACCAAAACCTGAATCAGTATCTGAGACTCTCCCCTTTCAAACCAGCAGCAGTTCTCTCTGGTCCGACCTGCACACAGGTTCTCCTGCAGCACCTTAAAGAAGCTGCTGGTTCTTCTGTAGCTTCACTGTCCCAGTGTTTCTGTCTCTTCATGTGATCCCAGACTGACTCCACCCTGCCCAGATCAGGGCTCTGGGGGGGTCAGACCATCTGCTGCAGGACTCCTGGTTCTTCTTGCCCCTGAAAATAGATCTTCATGAACTGTGATGCACAGCAGGCTGCACTGTGACTCTGGGATCAATCTGATGGTGACGTGTGATGAGAATCGAAAACATCTACACGTTTTCACTGTAGGTCCTGAGTGTTTCTGCTTTGGGCTGAACTAAGAGGAGAATGAGGCAGACACACGACAGACACACACACAGCAGGTCCAGATTGTGGGCAGGGACACACTCTGCTCTGTGTGACCTGTACGCCAGCAACACACACACACACACACACACACACACACACACACACACACACACACACACACACACACACACACACACACACACACACACACACCATGGATGATGTATTAGTAGAGCCAAATGATGGCAGGCACATCCAGACACAAAGACCCCAACACTTTCTCTCACAGGAAGAAGTGGTTTTAGTTAGTGCTAAAGGTTGTTGCTGCTGACGTGCCGATTATCGTTTTAATGATACATATTTAATAAACAGACTATGATCATTCACTTCTCATCATTTAAAGTGTGTTAACATTTGGTGCAGACGTGCCTTTAAAACACACTGTAAACTGTTTACATGAGTCTTTGGAGGTTTCTTACAGCAACACAATGACAAGCGAGTCCACCTGTGATTTCCAGTTAAGGCTAAGCACATGAACAATGTTATAACATGCGGCTCAGTCCTGGCTCAGTCCTGGCTCAGTCCTGGCTCAGTCCTGGCTCAGGCCTGGCTCAGGCCTGGCTCAGGCCTGGCTCAGGCCTGGCTCAGGCCTGGCTCAGGCCTGGCTCAGGCCTGGCTCAGGCCTGGCTCAGGCCTGGCCTGGGTGATACGTCAAAGAAACCAGCTCAGCCATCCTGAAAAAACCCCAAAACCTAATGAGTTAAAACGATGCAAATGCTAAAAGTCCTTTTTAAACACAGGATTTGAAAATGTGTAAATAACTGCAGTGTGTGTGTGTGAGTGTGTTTGTATATGTGAGAGAGAGTGTGTGTGTGTGTGTGTGTGTGTGAGAGAGTGTGGAGGCTTATTTGTGTAGGATTTTGAGCAATTAGGACAGGAAACAGAGGCACTGTTGCTTTGGTTTCCCTGTGGAATTAAGTTATGCAGCATCAACAAACACACACCAACACACACACACACACACACACAACAAATTCCCACACTGACCAACAACATGGCCTCAGCTGTGAAACATCACACACATACACACACTTAAAAACACAGCCCCAACTTCCTTTTGACCCATTTCTCAAATACAACACACCACCTCTCTTCATCCGTCATCTGCTGGGAGCAGACCAGACCAGACCAGACCAGACCAGACCAGACCAGACCAGACCAGACCAGACCAGACCAGACCACTTCTGCTATGTGTGACCAGATGAGAGGACACACACACAGACACACACATTAATCAGTTTGTTTATGGGGGCAAAGGCATGCAGGGTAAAGTCCTCCTGTAGACTTACTGTGCCGTGTCTTTATGTGAGGGTGCAGAAGGTTAATGACTGTGCTCTCTGACTGATGAATGGGGCTGACACCACAAACTGGGACTTAGATGCTTAGAGCAAGACGAGACACGAGTTATGGAGTAACAGCTCGACTTTACTCCAGAGCTATAAAGACAAAAAGATACTGATACAGAAAGTTAGAAATGTTGGTGTCCTCAGACTTTTAGCAGCCGCAAGTACATGTGTGTTTTCTCATCTCAACCAAACAGCGGGACGTGTCGCGGGTTCAGCTCATTGAGAACAAGAACCAGAAGAACTGAGCACATCAGTAAGTCAGTTACATGGTACAGGACCAAAATGAATCCCTGGTCTCACCACAGGCCCAGCAGGACTCTGAGATCTTTGGGAAGCAGAGAGCTGGAGATGGATGATCCAGTCTAACCTGAACTCTCCTGTTTTACCGATTGTTTTTTCTCTGCTGCGTTTTAGCTGTCGGTTCTGATCCTTTCTGGTTTTATGCTTTTAATTTAACATTTTATCTGCAGTTTATCTTTTTGATTTTACTCTGGTTTTCATAGTTTACTGTTTTAATACTGTTCATGTTTCTCTGTCCCTGTGAAGCACCTTGGACTGTGTCTGTGCTGAGACAAGTCCTTTCTGGTCTCTTCTGGTTGATCTTTGTCATCTGCTGTTTGCTGAGCAGACTGCACCGATATATCTAAGGAATTCAAAGCATGTGCTGCTTTATCATCACTCCTTTATCTTTACAGCATCGATTAGTTGTTTGGTAGGAAAACTGGCCATTACAGCTACAAACTAAATGATGTGCTTTAACTCTTTACCTGCTTTTATTCCATATCAGTAATATTTTCTCCGTCACTAAGAGGTTCATTTTGAGCGCACGTATATAATGGATGCATTGTGTCACAGCCATAGAAATCATAAAGCTGCCCTAACTAACCAACACAAGACAAACAACCTCACACACTCACACTCACTCCTATGGGCAATTTAGAGTCACCAATCAACCTGACATACATGTTTTTGGACTGTGGGAGGAAACCAGAGGACCTGGAGAAAACCCACACAAGCACAGGGAGAACATGCAGACTCCACACAGAAAGGCCCCTGATGGGTTTCAAACCAGGAACCTTCCTGATGTGAGGCAACAGGGTTAACCACTAATCCACCGTGCTGCCCCTATACGGAGGACGTGTCGTCATATTTTTGCCTCGTAGAGTTTGATTTTCTTAGTAAAATATCTCTGGTCATCTTCCTGTCCAGCCTCCATAATCCAGACTGGAGCTAATAACTGTGTTGACACAGCCTTCGGTTATTACCATAAGCTTAAAGCCATAAATTCACAGAGCAGCACCGAGTGCGGAGTTTGGTCGATATCAAAACACTATTAAGGTTCGATTACCCAGCACTTTTCTGTGCACCATGAGAACGAGTGTTTGTCTTAGTGTTTGTGCTGCCAGACCCGTCGGACCTGAACCCAGGCTGACTGGGTTTTCTACAGTGCCAGCAGTAACGCTTCAGGTAATGCATTTTGGTAATAACGTCATTAATATGCTTCACAGACACACAGCAGTGGTGGCGTTTTAAATGAGGAGGAGATGAATTGAGGAATATAAGTTCAGGAGGGCGAAAACAGCTGCAGCGGTTTGTTCAACAGACAAAACCTGGAGTCTGGCTCCATGGGCACGCTCCGACCAAGGCCGGCCCCGAAATGAAGTGGCAACTAAATGGATCTGTGCTGATGGAAGAATTTCTTTGTTTACAGACATATGTTTGAAGAGACGTAAAGAGGATTATATGAGAAAGAGACAGAGGGCAGATGAATGTGAGATCCAGCGAACAAAAAAACAATCTGTGAAGGCGCTAAAGAAAAAAAAACTCCTTTAATCTTCACATCTTATGTTCCTGCTCTTTAGCTCCTTTCCTCCTCGGTATCTCACCTCCTCCCACCTCCATCTCTTCCTCTATGAAAACTCATTTCCCAGGGTTTAAAAAGAAACATTATCCTGCACCAATGCGGTTACATCCCTTTATTTCCCCCGAGAAGGCTGACTGAACCCCTACCTGCTTCACGTTCACTCAACTCCACACATTCATAGCAGGAGGACAAACAGAGCGGAGTCCTGCTGTCCACTGACACTTTAGGCCTGTGTCTTCCAAACTAAACTAATGTCGCTGCAACAGATACGGATTTTCT
>NC_046655.1:14618689-14731189 GCF_900324485.2 Mastacembelus armatus | reverse complement strand
TTGCTGACAGGAGGAGGGAGGATTGAAGAATGAGAGTGAAGTAAACACACACACACACACACACACACACACACACACCCTATAAGCTGCTGAAACATCCCTGGGGGAAAAAAACAAACAAAAACAAACAAAAACAGGAGGATGAAGAGGATTTAGGTTGAAACCTGCATATACTGTAAACACACACACACACACACACACACACACACACACACACACACACACACACACACACACACACACACACACACACACACACACACACACACACACACACACACACAGAGCTTTGAATGCTGTGATGTGATGCTGCAGTCTGATGTGTTATTGCTTGCAGATATTTGAGGACAGTTTAAATCATGGAGAAACACAGTGACTCACAGAGGGAGGACAGCAGCCTTGTAAATCACTTGTGTTGGCTGCTGCTTATCTGAGCAACGGCAGCCAAGAGCCGGTGACGGCGGCGAAGCTCGGCTCTCTCCCTGGAAAGACTCACGTGGAGCCGCTGCCTGACGGAGCAGCAGGGAGGAGGCGAGCGGTCGAGGTGAGAACGGCATCGCAATGTGCAATTAGTGATGCAACATGCTGAAAGTGCATTGTCTGCTGGATCGCACTGTTACGTAACAGCAGCTGAGCTGGTTACACCGGTTGTGTTGACCGGCGCGAACAACAACGATCCATATTTACTGCAGACGCTGTTTTTCTAATGCAGCACAACAAGTCCCATGGCAGCTACTCACTGAAATCCAGACCTGCTCTGAAAATGTCAACATGAGCTTTTCTGACACAAATCTGGACGGACGTCCTCACTGAGCTGTTACTGGGCTTCATGTCTGTTTTCCTAGAGGAAAGTTACAGCAGCTGCTTTGGAAACTTGACTACAAACAGTCTAATATGAAGATACATGTTTATATATTACATCTATAATCAGCTTTGGCTCTAAAACTATACATGAACCAACAATCTGATATTTTTTCAATGCATTGCATTCCTTGCTCAGTGAAAACAACTTCATTAATCTAAGAAAATGTCAGTATAAAATGACAAGCAGGCGTGTATATATGAAGAGAATACAGAATATGATCAAGTCTGGTTTTGTTTTCAATCAGACATTATCTGATGAGAGAAGCAGCAGAGCATCGGTTTGATTTATCAGCTCTGAAAACTGTGGACACGACTTGGATTGTACTTGAAAACTATGTGAACTATGTGAAAACGTCTTGTGGTGGTGAAATATCTGGTCATGCTGACACAAGGCTGCAGCGTTGTCCAGATTCTTGCAGATTCTGGAACTGAAGCACTAAGTCCCACCTAAAATCCTTCCTCTGTGCCAAAGGTGATCTAAAAGCTGCGTGAGGGTGATGATGGCAGACACTGGGACTTCACGGGAACCTTCTCCCACTTCAGTCTGAGTTACACTCAACTGTCCAGTGTGGTTTGAAAACGGGTTTTCTTCATAAGCTGCACCAATAAAATCATCTATTAGTGAATAAGAGTATGAAAGTATCTGATTCCTGTGCAGGTGTTTCTGTTTCTTAACTTGGACCTGCACAGAAGGTTCTGCAGCTTGATGCACATCTTCAGTGTTAACCTGTACGTTCTGTTTCTGCTGCCACCCTGCACGGCTTTGCATCCAGAACCACACGCAGCGATTCAGTGCAGGTGTTTCTGCAGCTGCGGCTCTGAAGACAAAGCTGTTTAAACACCAACTATCAGCTACAGGCAGAGTTAAGGAAAAAAGCAACAGTCTATTCTTAGTAGAGCCTTTGTTTTCTGCTGGCCCCATTTCCATAAGCATCACCTTATCTTAAACACATTATGCAGAAATGTGACAGCTGCTGTAAGAGTGCGCCTCACAAAACACACTCAGGAACAATCAGTGTTTTGGAATTGGGGATTAATTAGCAGTGGTGGTGAGGTTTTTCTCTTGAAGCCAAATATGCTGTTAAAACATCTTCCTCTCATCCTGGATGTGTTTTCTCTCTGAATCACTTCTTCACAGCCTCAGTGTCACTGCTCAAACTGTGTGGTTAATCCACACACACACACACACACACACACACACACACACACACACAGGTCTGAGCCTGTAGTGGAAGCCTTGCAGACATGGGATTTCCTTTCACATCCAATTGAGACCAAAGCCACTTGGTGAGAAAAGCAGAAAGAAAAGAAAAGATAAGCTGTAAAAACACACATCACACACAAAAATCAGCAGACTCAACACAATGTTAACATGATATAACATGCAGCCCCCCTGCACACACACACACACACACGCACATGCACACACACCTTTCTTTGTATGTAGACAGGAATTTGTTGGGACGTAATTACAATGTAGAGTCTGAACAGCATCCGATTAAGATCCTGAGGTTTTATGGCAGCTCTTTGAAGAGCTCTGAGTGCAGCGGCTCAACCCGGTGCAGCAAACCAGACTGTGCACGCACACGCACGCACACGCACACACACGCACGCACACACACACAGCAGACAGCCGTGGGGCTTCTGTCTGACTGCAAACACAGCGGTTTTGCACCTAAATGCAAAAATGTGAGTCAGGTGTCACATGATGCAACTTCACTCATGACTAACTTCTGTTTGATACACAAACAAACTTTCAGCAGCTGCTCCTCAACAAAAAGTCAAAAAAATAAAAATAAAATAAAAGTAATAACATGCTAAAGAAAACTTCAGCAACATGATACTTGTGTTAACGGTGTCCGGTGGTTTTTATTATGATCCTTCAGATAAGCCGAGAGTGGTGAGCACACGGAAATATGGAGGGAGAAGACAAATGATATGCAACACAGATAACAGACGGTATCAGGGCCCAGGATATTGTGACCACATGGACCCTGCTGGAGGCTCCGGTCCACCTCGGTTCCATCAGTGCTATCTACAGTGTGATGCAGCGCTGTGGGGAACACCGCGCTCCAAATGAAACTTCAAGCTGCACTAATATTTTTACACAAACAGTAAATCATGAAGGGGGGTGTTCAGCACCGCAGGTTTCCTCTGTCTTACAGAGCTGTAGGGTCTTTAGGCCTGCCTGAAGAACGGCCTCCGAAGACTCCGGGGAGAAATAAACTCCAACGGTCTTTAAGCTGCAGAAGGGCCTTATGTTAAAATAAAAACCTGGCGTCTATGATCTTTGGTTGGAAGGGACACACAGGACAGTGGTTTAAAAGTTTCTATAAATGTTGTGATATTTTTCTTCCACTGTGAAACTGGGTCACTGAGACTGTGTGAATCCAGGCTGACCACTGCTGCCATCCCCCATGAAGCAGCACACTAACAAATGATCCACAGCTCGAGCCCGAAGGAGGTGAAAGGTCAAACTGAGCTGCAGCGGTTACTCTCTAATCAGCTGAATGAGCTGAGTTTACAGGTTCAAGCTTCTCCCGTGTGAAGGTTGTTGCTTGTTTTTCTATGGTTGTATTTGTCGCCTGTTGTTTCCTGTGTGTACCAGCCCAGTGGGAACCAGCCGTTAGTCAACTCTGCTGTAACTAACGCAGGTGACAAACTCAGAGAAATGTCCTGCTCCCTCACATTTTTATTGGAAAAACAAAAATAATCAGCGGATGATAAGAAAATGCAGGAGTTCAGTGGATTTTTTTTCCTGTGAGAGCAGCAGGGATGATAACACAGGAGGCTCATCAACAAATCAACACATTCTTCTTCATCATCATCATCATCAGAGTGTGCACGTCGTACCTCCCTCCTGCACTTTCACCACCTGCAGCCAAACAATAGGCGTCTTTTCACAAGTGCCGGTGCAGGGCGAGGAAACATAATACCCCCGACAACTTCACACCTTATTGGCTTATCAGCCATTAGGACTCATGTTCACATGAGGAGCAGGAGAGTATGGGCAGGAAACTAATGCGATTACTTCAGCTGAGAACTTTCCAGATGGTACTTTGACTTTTCTGAGGTGCTGGAAACAGGGTTCTGCTTAGAGCGGCAGAAAAACAATCAGAGAGAGCTTGAAATCCAACAAACACGCAGCCAGGTCACCTCAGATATGATGCATAGGACTCAGTGTGATGGATCACATTCATTTCAGTTTGAGATTATTAACATCACCCTGGTTCTCTGCAGGGAAATCAGTCACCCCAGCAGAAACGCAGAACGCCTGGTTTTCCTGACGTGTTTGTGTCATGAGCTGCAGCATCGACACAGTGAGATGATAAAGACATGAGCCGGACTTTGGGAGCACAGTGTGTGTGTGTGTGTGTGTGTGTGTGTGTGTGTGTGTGTGCACACATTACTGTAACTGATACAGGTGCAGGCCGACGCTCATCCAGACATCGAGCTGGAGGTGAGTGTTGCTTCCCGAGGCCTAATGCTGCCAGTCTGTAGTGACTCAAACAGTCTCGTCAGGGAAAACAAGTGCTGATCTCCTCTGGTTCTCTTCATAAATAATGCACTTTAGAAACATGTTTCTGCAATAACCAACATCCGAAGCCACATCAATCCTGAACTTTTCTGCCGACTTGGCAGAAAAGTTCCCGTAGTACAGACGAGATTAATGACTGATGTTGTATGTAAAGGACGGAGCTGATAAAAACAACACGCCAGCTGGAAATACCACCTCACACTGAAGATAAATAATGATGACAAACCACTGGTGTGTTGTTCTCCAGCTTCATCATCCAGAAGCAACATTTGTGTGCACTACAGTTCAGAGCTCCCAGGGCTCCAAATACCACGGCATTGATCAACAGGCCTCTGTGACCAGGACTGGAGTAAATTAACATTCAGGCCGGCTTCACTCGGGGGAAAGAGAAGGAAGTACCAGAAGGTCAGGACAGAGAGGAAGATCCAATCTGTCAAAGTGTGGAAGCAAAACCTGAATGAAAGAGAAGCCTGTGCTGTTTCAGACAGGACGGACCAGTCGCATCATCAGAAAAAGAACAGATCTTTATGTTCTGAGGCTTTTATGCCCACTCTGCATTTCATCTTGTTTCATCCAAACACACGATGCATCAAGGACACGCTGGCTGCACCGGCTGACACTTTATAAAAGTATTACCCAGTCTGTATGGAAATCTACAGGGGACGCTGGGATCGCTCTCTGAAAGAGTAATGGACGAATCCTTTAAATGTCTTGGTTGTTCTTAAAAGAAAGAGACCAAAAGCTTCTCAAATCAATAAGGAGTCCGGTGTGATTAGTCTCCTCGGAGCAGATCACTGGGAACCCACTACAGATCAATGGAGGAGCTCCTTCCCTTTGATGATGAAGGAAGTAAATCAGCATGCCGCAGAGCGTTCCTCCTCTCTATCAGCCACCGGCAAACAGATGGGAAAACAAAGAATTCTTCTCTTTCATGCAAGAGAAAAAATTCTAACTGTCATATCCCGAGGGGGAAAACAAACACAACTCTCTTTTGGAAGTGGAAGCAGAAAAATGCTGATGCAGGAAGAAGCAGGAGCATCACGGAGTCTGACCGCCCCGATGCGTTTCATATCCCGTCACATGGCGCACGTTTGCTGCTTCTGACTTCTGGAGTCGTGTATCATCAGGTCTACAGTGAAAAAGCAAATCCCATAATCCTCCAACATAAAAGGCAATAAACAAAGTGACAGTGAGCAGAAGCTGGAATGAGCCAGCAGAGGTTAGCAGCAACAGGAAGAAATATCTATCTGCTGTGTGTCTGCATCGTATAGTCCTGCACGAATCCTCACAGCAGTAAGAAGATTCCACAATAAAACTACAGAACCCACAAAAATAAAACTTAAGTCACAATAAAACAGAATTATCGTTGAAATGTAGGTCATTACTGCCCCCCTGGTTCCTGTTAGGGCGGCAGAGGTCACCTGTCCTGTGCAGCGACACAAAGAAGTAAGTCTGCTCTTAATTAACTCCTGTGTCACGCCACAGACGTGCAGAGCTCCTCAGGGGCCACAGGGACTTTCCCCGCTCTGACTCAGGGGCCATGAAGAAACAAGGCTGGGAAACGAGCAAGTGAACCTCCAAACATCTCCACCACAGCGGTGAGCCAAAGGCAGAAACCTGAAGTAAGATCCTCGTCTTTGTTGCTTGGAAAACACAGAGTTGATCCATCTTTAGAGGGTTTGTTAGCAAAAGGAAAATAGCTTTAATAACTTGACCCTTTTATTGATTCATTTACAGATGATTTTCCAAATTAATCGACTAGTCGATAAAATGTCCCAGATTTATGAAACTGCTCGTTGGTTTCCCGGATCCTAAAGTCCGACTGTGTCCAGAACTCACATGATATTTCATTGACTATTTCATTTTCACGTGAATCCTCACATTAGAGAACTGCAGCCTGCAGATCGATCAGCCCAATCGATCAATACAATAATCAATACTGTAATTCATTCTCAGATCAAGCTGTGAAAATAAGTGCAACGAAAACAACGTGATGATCAAAGCACAATGGACTACAACTCAAACTTCAACAGCACATGACACAGCACTAATTAATATCACCCTCATCCATCACTCTCTCATACTGCAACACTTTATTAGAACGTCAGCACCGACTCTGAACATCAATAACACTTTGCTCAGTAAAACACTGGGCTCATGTTCAAACTGGAAGAAAAACTGCAGTCGGACCGGGAATCATCAGAAGAGCAGAGCGGCTGGAGAACACATGTCGCCGCTCAGTTCCCCACTTGTTAACGTGTTTAAAGCTTCGTAACGAACAACATGAACAACATGAGCGACACAAAGCGAAAATTCGTCACGGACCAGACGAGGCCACCTAAAGGTCCCGACTCCGCACCTCCAACAATGAGCCGAGGCAGAGGTCAAAGGTCAAAGCTGCGGGACAGTCTGGGAGAAGTGTCTAAGACTTTTTTGTTTTTTTGTTGTTTGACACATAAAAGGCTGAGTCGGATTAAATCTGTGGAGCAGAGTTATTGTGCAACTATTCCCTAGTTTGTTTTTAGACTGAAGGCTGGGTAAAAAAAAAAAAAAAATTATAATTGATAATTTAGAACAAAGCGCTGTCATGTTCAGAGCCACAGTCGGGATAAACATGACCACAATTCATCCAGAGGCAAACAGGAACATCCAAGTTCCTTGGACTGCTCAGTCGAAACCAAATGTCACCCAAATGGTGAAAAGTCAGAGGATCAGAAAAGGCAGAAGAGAGAAATCACATGGAAAAGATCCTGTTTGGTTAAAGAGCTGACAGCTGCTCTAAGTCGACGCTGCGTTAAATAAAAACACACAACAGAGACTTCAGTTAGGTCTAAACAGAACTAAATGAGCCTCACACACACACACACACACACACACACACACACACACACACACACACACGTATAGACAACAAACAGGGAGGCAGGCAGAAGTGTGGCCTGTTTCATAATGAGGTTCAGGAGGTCGTGTCCGCCTGCTCTCCATGGCTCCGGTCCTCTGCTGGTGGTCTTATTAAACCCTCTCCATCTCTACTCTCCATCTCTGCTCACAAACTCATTAGATTGTTGGGGGACGAACCAGCAGAATATCCCAGCGTCCTAATCCCTCTCCTGGGCTGTCAATCTGTCTCTGGAGCTTATTTTCCCATTTTTAATATCACATAATCAATCCTCATCTATCAGGAGCATTGAGAGAGCTGTTAATGAGCTATGAGTCGACTTGGAGCTAATTATACAATCTGGCACTGGAGACGGGGGAAGCAGAATAAATATTACCATGTATGAACCTGCCCTTTGTGCCGCCTGTCCACGTGTTACTGCTGGTTTTAGACCAGGCTTCGTGACGGCCACCTCGAGAGCTATTATTCCTTTTGCCTTGCACTAAAGTTAACATCAGGGCTCATGTGTGATAAATCCCACTTTGACCTGAATAAATGTACTGGGCTGATTATTTCTTAGCTGTTAATAAGGACTCATTATTAATCCCAGATATGAATCATCTCCATGTGGGATCAGAGAAGATCAACACTTTATGACTGGGTGCTGAGCCTGATCCAGTTTCTCCTGCCCCCTCTTCTCTTAAAGACGAGCTGCAAACTAAAGTTAAAAGATGATTTTGATGCAAAAGGAAGTTTTTCCACCTCTCACACGTCTGTTCCTGGATCCCTGACCCTGAACTGGGCGAGCAGAGAGTTTATTATATTATTATACTGGATTAACTCCTTTAATTAACCAGTGTAAAAATGCAACAGCTGGGCAAAGCTGCGACCAGCAAATACGACACCTATTAATCCACTGTTTTGAAAAAAATGATCAAAATATCAAACAATAAAAGTGGAAATACAATGTGAAATAATACATGACATATTTTTTTTTCTTACTGCCAAATGAAACACAGTAAAAACAGTCCCCAGGTCTCTAAAACCTCATGTGCATGTGAAACTGCAGGTGCCGCACGTTTGCACCGTTTATTTAGAAGCTGCTTCTTTCAGGACGAACCGTTTCAGCTCTTGCAGTTTTGTTTCCTGGCTTTTCTCACTTGTTTCAGTCAGAGATTCTGCTCAGCCTTGGCCCGAACTCTGCTTTGTATAAAATGTTAATTTTACGACTGAGCAGTTTACAGGCAGGGACACAGGGACGCATCATATTTCATTAATGCCTGTCATCTAAATTTAAAGGCGCCAATAGCACAGGCTTGTACTGGCCTCCACGGCGGAAAAATGACCACGATATATCTGCTGAGGCTGACAGGGCTGTTGATCAATACCAGTGACTGGACTATTACTCGGACTGCGTGATAACATTTTTGGCTTTCAACACTCATTTCACGCTGTTCTCCGTCTTGGAACAAAAACCCATTGGACTTTAGAGAAACTCCCAAAAGTCATAAATTATTTGGCACCTTTTGTCACAGAAGAGCTGGACTGTGCACATCCAGCTTGGTTTCAGGGCAGTCAGGGGATGAAAGCTGAGCGTACTGGAGGAGCCAATGTACAAATACACCCAGGACATTAGTCAAAACATCGCAGTGCAGCAGCACTCTGCAGTACTACTCTGAAGTACTGCTGCTGCTCTGTCACATCAGTGACTTCGGTGTATTTAACTGCAGACGACAAAGGATTTATGAAAATGATGCTGGACAGGGCTGCAACCAACTAACCTCTTCAATCAGATATGAAAATTGTTAATATTATAAATTAACAAATCAACTTTCTCACCTGCTTCCTGAAAACAGACAACGCAGTAAAGATGTGGGAGGCAAAACCGAAACAAAGAGCTGAAAGATGCTAAAATGCAGGGCTGCTTTAAGACACAACGTGCAAATTCCTGACTGGTTCTTGATGGAACAGAGACTCACCAAGAGAAACGGGTCAGTCCCTCATGACTGAAACAAACATGAGAATGAGACTCAGATCTAACGCGCTTCACTGGACTGACTCACTGTCTAAGCTGTGATAGCATCCAGAAGTAGAGGGTCAGAAAGAATCCACAGACCTCTGGGCTTTGAGAAACTGGATCAGGGACCAGTCCAATTATTTCAGTCATGACGTTATGATTTAATGTTTCTGTTTTTTTTTTTTATCTTGAGAGTGTAAACCATCTGAACCAGCTCCCGAAGCTGCATGGGAACCACATTTTCACGTCCTTAAAACGTCAAACAGAGTTTAAGAGGCAGAAACCCTGTGCGGAACATACACCGCTCCTTATTCACTTTACATTTCAGCCGCAATGAATCACTTCTCTTGCAGAGGAGATTACCCTGCAGTGAAATCAGCCCTGTTTAAGCTAACAGGAAAATGAAGCTCCTGTGCTGTAATTCAGCTGCCTGGTGGAGAATTCAATCACAGTGCTGCTCTTTTGAGAGCTCTAACTCGGCAGTTTCAAAACAATTAGACCAGAAACTGAGCACAGAGACAGCAGGCAGGCAGATGCGTCGTGGCTGAAGAACTGCAATAACAATTATGCTAATTATTCATCCATCTCTGTGCAGTTTACTGCTGAATGCTCTGAAGGTTTCTGAGACTAATTCAATGAATCATCTGTGAGTGGAGGTATCCCGTTTTTATCTCACGCCCCCGGCTCTTTTCTGGAAGTCTGGAATCAACACAAACGCCGATTCACTCGGTTCTTCCACAAAGTGTTTTGTTAAAGAGTTTGTCGACACAGCTTTGTCTCACGCGATCTCCCGTCACGCTGACTTCATACAGCCAGACTCCATCTCTCTGCCCCTGCACAAACTACTGACGTGACGATGAGGAGCAGCCGTGTGGTCTCTCCTCAGTCACTGTCAGGACACCTCGGCTCCTTGTCCTCATGAGTTAAGTAACGGGCCCCATGAAGAAGAGCTTCACCGCCTTCATTTCCAAAAACATCCACCCGACAGGGCTCCTGAAACAAGAAGAAACCGATACCCTCACCCCTCATGGGATGGAGATGATTTAACTATCACACCTTTAGTTCGACCTCCCATTAAAACATAACCAGCTTCAAATGTTAATAATCATAAAAAGCTCCATTAGTGGCCTCAGTAGATTTCAACGTTCATTAAACCTCACAAATAAAGCAGCAGCATATGGGGCGATAAAGGGTGAGCTGCTGTTTACATCCAGTCTTTGCTACACAGGACGTAGTTGTTTCTCCCGCAGGATCAGAGGAAACAAGCAACAGTATGTATTAGCATTAGCATGTACAGCTAATTCAACACACTGTGTTTCTACATGTCAGATATGCTCATGAGAGCCTGAGCCACCAGGAAGTGCAGAATTAAGCTAAACGGTCAATGGACGTCACTCATCCCCCCCATTCATTGATCACTCTACAGAATAACTGCTCTCAGATCAGCTCCCTCTCCAGCCTGGCTTTTCTTCATCCTGTTGTGTTCTCCCAGTCTTTAATCTACTCAACATCCTGTTTGCTCCATCTTCTGTCTTCCCTCGTTCTGACACTCGTCTGTTTGCATGAAGATGACTCTACATTTCCGTTCACATGCTCGCTGACCCTTGAAAAGCCCAAATCCATTCCCTCAGATGTGTGCGTGTCTGGATATGCTTAAATTAGTCGTAAACAACGTGAGTGGATGGACACACACACACACACACACACACACACACACACACACACACACACACACCACTGAGCACAGGACACAGGAGATTCACTCACACTTCAAGTGCAACCTAATGTCTCCTGACTGTGTATGATGGACTGGACTGAGGACAAGGGGAAAGTGTAAATGCTGGAACACAGAGAAAGACGGACATGACTGAGTGCAGTGAAAATGGTTTATCCAGTTCATAGGTGATTCCAGCTGTCTAGCAACAACAAAACGTTGACCTGGCCTTTGCTTCCTCACTTTGCCCTCCTGCCAAACTCCAACAGTGAGTAAGTGACAAAACACAACATCTACACCCTTGCCTACTGTTTATTGCAGTTAGCTGCAGCAAAGTCTTTAGTCAGTCAGGGGATTGACCACAGGCTGGACACTCCCAGGGTCTGTGGACTCTGTCTCTGTGCCTTGTCCAGTCTTCGTGGTTTTACAGAGTCTTAGGTCAAAAACAAAACAGATACGAATCCTAAAAAGACGCTCCAGGACTCAGTAACGCACAGAAAGCGAGAGTAGAGCCACGAGTGGCGCCGTAAAGACTGTACCACTGTAGTAAATACATGGAGGAGCTGACAGAACACACACTGCTCTGTGACCCATCAGGCGCAGACATCCATCCATTATCTACACCCTCACACCCGATACAGGGTCTCAGGGGGATTAGAAACTTATTAGGACTGTCACCTTCTCAAAAAGTCAAGGCCGACCAAATCTGAACTAAAACGTAATGTATTCAAACCTCCCACCATCCAACCCTGGAGCAGAGTCTCTATATCTTCCTGCACGGTGTCTTAAAACTGCAGTGTGTGTCTGGAAGTTCTGGTGTGACTTAGAATTTTAAATCACGGCCCCAGTTCTGTCATTATCCTGAAAATCCTCTCCTGAAACAATGCCAACAGGCCACTTACTGATGCATATAAAACTAACTCCCTTATCTGTGATGGGTCTTTTATGAGCTCCAACAAAGTTCTTATTTCAGACGGCCGCACTGGAAACGACACACCAGCCTCCGGTTTAGTCTCACGTTCAACTGGCCCGCATGACTTTGGACTGCCGGAAGAAACAAGAAACCAACACAAACAGGAGGAGAACATTCAGACCTCAGACACAAGGGTGGGCCCCTCTCTGAGGACCAATCAATCCTTAAAGCATGCACACCTGACTGTTTTACTCTATGTGACCCCAATTTTAGCAAACACCCAGAGAGAGAGAGAGAAATTAGCTCTGAACCTTCATTGATAAACGATGGATTAATGGGAATTCACCAAACGGCTCATTTTGGGGGTTAATGGGAATTTGCCAAAATGATTCAGGCTCAAGGTTAATGGGGATCCCAGTTCAGGGCCGCAAAGAGCCGAGAGGATAAATTGGGAAAATTACTACAGAGGAAATTACAGTTCTAAAGGCGGTGAACCGAAGCGTTTTTAATATCACCTGGGAATGAATTTTAAGAGCAATTTAACTCGAGGAATAATGAAAAGAAAGCTGCTCCATCAGCCCGTTCGTACCGAAAATAACTAATGACTGCAACAACAACTGTTTCGGGATGTGATGATTATGAAAGAGAGGACACACATTTGTTCTTCTAGCTCTGCTTCTCATTAGAGCAGAGAAAACAGCATTTTAAACTCAAAAACAGATTCAGATCATTTCTGGTATGTCGTCAACACACGCACGCACGCACGCACGCACGCACACACGCACGGCCATTAACCTGCGTCACCAGTTTGACTCATTGGATCAACAAAGAAAACATCAACACACACACACACACACACACACACACGTGCAGGTAGAGGCAGGTGGCACAGAAACACAAACACAGCTCTGGACCTGAAGCATAAACGGGTTTAAAAGCTGATAAACACGTTATAGTTCGTCCTGATTGTCATATAAATGTTTACATGCTGGTGATAATATGACAAGTTTCTTTATTTTAGCAAGAATTAACCTTTTCCCACTTGTCACCGTTCCTCAGTGATTCAGTATCAGGATCAACAGTTGCAGTCAGACTGCACTGAAACAGGTCTAGACATCCCCAAATGAATGTTTTCTGTGAATGAACCTAAATAACTGGACGAGCTGACGAAACCACGATCAGGCTGTGGATTCACACCAAGAGGTTTGGTTTAAGTCGATCCACATGGAGGTCAGTCCCTACTCTGAGACCACAGACGTCTGTGTCTCTGCTGCTTCACTTTCAACTGTTCTTCTTCAAAACGCGTCTGTTGCGATTCGGTCGACTAAACCAAATCAAATCAATGAACAGCGTTTGTTAAGGACATATTTTTGGTTTTACGTTGGCGTCTTCTTCCTTCTTGGCCTTTGGACAGCAGTTAACAGCTGGTTTATATCTACAGTCTGAACAAAGTGCATCACAAATCAACAAACTCCTCAACGGAAATGTCCCATTTTATCAGACACATGAACAAACCTTCTCTAATTATACGTGAAGCATCTGATCTTTAACCATATAACTTCCTTCAAAACGTGATTGGAATGACCCTGCCTCATGCTGCTGTCTTGACACTTTACATTTAGAGGTTCTGGACATTTGGGAATTAAATCTAAATAAAGTGCTTTGAATAATCAGGATGAACCTCTGCCTTGTTTGCATCTGCTCTCATGCCCGTCAGTTTTGTACCTGATCTCCACAATAACTCTGGTCACTGGTATCTCAGGAAACTGAGACCAAAACTACTACGAAACTAAAAAAGTCCCAGCTGTAATGATCCAACACTGTGTTGTGTCGTTCGCACACAGAGGTGCCACTGTCAAACAACCTGATTTGCTCCTGGAACAATCGGTAGCGTGATTGATAGTCTGAGCTCCCCGTCTAGCGTTCTGTGGCCGAGTCATCTCCGTCTGACAGGCTACACGTCTTGTAATTAACATCAATGCCTTATCTGTCAGCAGCACACGTGGACGAGAGACACTGTCGGAAAGACAAAAGGCAGGAGAGCGAGCAGAGACTCGGCTCCGTCTTTAAACTACTGATAGTGTTCCTGCAGATAAGACTCTGGAGTTAAAACCAGCAAGAAGCAACAGAGGCCTGTCTTCAAAACTCAGTGTGTGTGTGTGTGTGTGTGTGTGTGTGTGTGTGTGTGTGTGGGCCTTTCAAAGGAATTTCATTTCCAATATACAGACTGTTGAGGGTCCAATTTCCTGACCAGTGTAGCGGAGCACTCTGTCTGAGGTGTGTGTGTTCTTGTACATCTGTCTTTGTGAGAACCAATTTGGGCTGTGAGGACTTTTCGGCCAGTCCTCACTTTGACACTTCAAAGGGACGTTTGAGGTTTGTGGCTCAGTCTCAGGGTTAGAGTCAGAGGCTTAGGTCGGGGGTGTGAGCAGGCATTTAGCAGTGATGGTGAAGGCGAGGGGCTGGTAGGGGAAATATAGGAGTCCTCACAAAGATAGAAATGTGTCTCGCAGCAGGCCAGAGTCCAAATCTCAGCAGCAGTAACCAAGCGAAAGATGTGCATCAGTGAGAAAACGAGAGAAAGGCAGAAAAAGCGAGACGGAGGTAGAGATTGAAAAAGAGAAGCAGTGAACAATAGGAGAGGGAGAGAAGGCTGGCGAGGCAGAAGGGTGAAGACAGAACGAAAAGAAGAGGACAGCATGTTTAATGCAAGTGACAGAGCAAAGCCTCCACACCTACAAATCACTGTGGACACACACACACACACCATGAACCGGGTTCTAGTCGGCCGGATTCAAACAAAACAAACGTCCAGTCGCCTCTTTTCCTGCAGCATCGGAGACCTTCCTTCCCCACAGTCGGCTGTTCATTTAAAACCTGTTGAAACATCTTTAAATGCACCATTAGCTTTAACCAGTTCAAAATGGATCTAAACCAGTGCTGAAACATATATCACAGTCCGAATAAGTGACCAACTACAACTGACGAAGAAAAAGATGTTTATCATGATCACGTTATTTCACCCTGACTGTTCGTAGCTACTTCACGGCCTGGACGGTCGCTCCGACCCGAAACAAGCCCAACGATTAAGGCTGGAAGTTGGACTCGAGCTTTCCCAGCCCATTCTGGTCCAAACACTGAATCAGAGTTAAAACTGTCTGGCTAATGTTTTTGTCTAAAAATGACGACATTTAAAGCTGTTTCAGTGAGAAAAGACCTGCAGCTTCGCTCCGAACGCTGTCAGAACGAGCCCCGAAGCTTCTGATCGATCAAAAATCCCACTTTTGAACTGTCAGATTCCTCCCCCTGCTTCTCCTCTTATCTGTCTGCTTCACTTTCCTCATACCTTCGCCCCGTCCCGAACATTTCTTTCTCTCGATACAACTCTTCCCTCCATGACTGCTCTGATCTGTGCGCTGCAAAGCTTGGCATTAACAGTGGTTGGGTGCACATCAAATATCTGATGGAAACGCATGAGGCACTTGAAGATCTATCAGAGTCGGCGTCTGCAGAGATAAATCAAACTAAGATTGGAAAGATACGTGTTTTTCAGTTCATTTTCTGTAATAGAACTGCAGACAACCAATATTTTATCCAGACTGAGAAACAGAACCAGTTTAATCAGTTTCAATTCAAATATCACGCAGAAGTTTCTAACATTTCCTTAAGCTGTTTTTTGTTTTTCCAATAAAACAAAGTTTGGAGGCTTTTCCACCCTGGAAAGAACAGACTCCAATCCTTAAAAAGTAGTTTGACACAAATTCTTTGCCAAAAAATGACAGAATAATGTCTGTGTAGTAAATATGAGGCCCAGCCTGCAGCCGATTAACTGAGCTCAGAGCTGCTGGTTGTAACGAACGAGACTGAACTGGTTAATTAGGGTTAATGAGCTTTAAAGGTGCTCGTCTTCGTGCTAAGCTAATTAGCTTCACATGGCCCCGACAGGTACGACGGTCACTTCATCTTCATCTGGCTCGTTTCTACAAAGTGAGTAAATAAAAAGTTGAAGAAATCCAAAACATCAGCTACTGGCGCGCTGTGTGTGTTCTGCTCTAACTTTACTGTGTCCATCCGTCATCTGTGCTGCATTACTGCGACTACAGCTCCTCAGATGTGGTTCAGTCTGACTCTTAACCGCTAAGATGCCAGTTTGGGAGAGATCTGGCAGCTGAAAAGACTCTAGCTTGGACTTTTCCAAACAGTTCGTGAAGGGCTGGAGCTTGTCTGGCAGCACGTAGGCGGTCTGTGCAACCTCATGCTGATATGAGACAGATTCAGCCACAAGCACACAACAGTCAGTGGGGTCTTTATTGTGTGTGTCCTTGAGAAATAACCCTGACGTGAGTGTGTGTTTGCTGCTGGCCTCCTGTTTGGCAGCTCTCCCTGTCTCACACACACACACACACACACACACACGGTTACGCTAATGAGCCTCCTGTAGAGTCACACACATGTCGTTTCCCGTTTACGTCCTTCCAAAGGCGTCAATCGCTCACACACATTTACACTTCAAACCCCACGACATTCAGAGGACCTTGAACTCAAAATGACCCCAAGATGATCCCTCTTGATTATTTTCACGCCAATCTCTGGTCAAATTCAGCAAAATGTGTTTATCATATAATTAAAAGGGAGATTCCAGCTGCTGCATGACTTTAGCCCAGATCTACTTTTTTAAGTTCTACGTACATGCTCTGATCCTTTGCATGCATTTAATGAATGTGAAGGGGAAACGTTCGAGCTAAAGCAGAGGTGTGTTGTGTTGTGTGTGTCACTGTTTAACTCCCTGATAATACATCATAGCAGGTTTATTCAGTAGTATTGCTGTCGTACATCTTTCAGACAACAGTGCACCGCAGCTGCTGCGTGAGGAAGAAACCTGGCGTGCCCTCTTTGATTACACTCAATTTCCATCGTCATTCATGGCGCAGGCTTTTCTCGGCCTCAGTAATTCAGGTTTCGCTACAGGCCTGGTCATATGTCTTCACGTCGTCTAATTAATTAGGCCGTCATCCCATCATCCACTGAGGCGCAGCATCTGATGATGATGATATCAGAGCACGGCCGCTGGTATAAAAATCTTTGACTTACAGTAAAGTAAGAGCAAGAAAAGAAGCTGCAACCAGCGAATGTTTCATTTTTAACTGAGCATCAACCAAACTGATGAATCGACACATTACTCAAACAGAAAGGAGACAACAAATCAGTAAGTCCTGCAAACTGGGAAATTCCAGTACCTAAATCTCAATCACACACAAACGCACAATTATCACCACAGGGAGCCTCAGTGAGCGTGCCCAGCTCCAGTAACTGTGTGTGTGATGTGTGTGTTTCAGTAAATCTGTCTGAACGACCCTGTTCTCCCTGTCATGACCGAGCTGCCCTCACATTCCTCCATAATCAGACCTGAAGCCACGAAATGTAAACAGGCAGCCGACCGCTCTCTGTCTCTGTGTGTTTATGTCTTCTGCTATCCGCCCCCACTCTCGTTGACACAACATTAAGCTCGTTGAAGTGCAGGATGCATGTGGAATATTTATCGGAGCGCACGCGGTCGGTCAGCGCTGCATCGCCGATCAGGTCGTTCGTTTCAATTAATGCAACACGTGTGCTGAAAGTTTTTGGAGTAAATTTAAAACAAAAACCATTTAGAGCGAAATGCTCCTTTTTTATGAGTCTGGTCATGTTTTCTTGATTAGCTGGGAGCGGCACAGCCATTTCATCATCCTCTATAAACATGGAAAACATTAGAGAGAGGGGATTGATGGAGGGGACGTGAAAGGAGACAGGAAAAAAAAACTGCAAGAAGAAGGTGTGAGGAGGGAAGTGATGAGAAGGAGGTGGTGTGGAAGGAGAAAAGAGAAAGGTGAGAGGATTCAAGAAAAGCAATAAAAGGATGGATGAAGAGGAGGAGAGAGAAAATTAAAGAGAAAAGAAAAGCTGAGGCAGATAAGGAAGTTGGGAAACCAAGAGAGGGGCGTTTTTTGGCAGGGAGTAGTTTCCATTACTGGCAAAATAAACTGATACCATATGACTAATCACCTCATAACTGGAGCAGGAATTTACAACCACACACACACACACACACACACACACACACACACACAAATACAGCCAAACATAACGCTGCGAGGAGGAAAAGTACAGACCGCGAGTGGAAGTGAAAGCAAAATGAGGGGAAGGAGCAGAGGAGTCGATTCATTCGCTCCAGAAAAAACACACAACTTCAGGAAACTGCAGCTGATATGAGGAATCACAACAGGAAGAAACAGCTGGAGCCACAACAGCTTCTGCTAATACACAAAACACGTTACACCAGCTTTTCACATATCCACCTACTGCTACAAGCCTCTTGTATCTGTGAGCAGCCTGGCAGCTGAGGAGATAAAATCTCTATCGTTTAATGATGAAGCTGCAGCACTAACTCCTCTGAAAACACCACATCCTGTTTTATGGTACAACGTGTTTCAAATATGCAGAAATGTCAAATAAAAAACAAAAAACAGCAAACACCTTGGAAAATCCTGCACACGGAGGCTTTTTCCCCTGAACCCGTCCTGTCAGGCAGCTGCAGCTTCACCCCAGGTTCAGCCTGACTCATATAACGGAGGATAAATCTTCCCTTATCTGCTGCCTCAGTGTTCTGGTTTGCTGCCACTTCCATGCTCCTCGTGGGTTTGCTGGAATCCAGATGCAGAGGCGGAGCGGATGTTTGTCCGGTCACAAATACTCAGATCTTATCCGGTGATACACTACAATGCCAAACCATATGTGTGACCAGTTATTCAACACACGTACAACACACAGCAGCACATTATCACATGTGTCTGACTGCACTGAGGCACAGGTCAATGCAGAGTGGAAACAAGACAACAAATGAGATGTAAACAAATACACAGCTGGATCAGAAATAAATGTCCCACAGCCTCCCAGTCTGTTTCCATACAGCACTGACACGCACGCACGCACGCACACACGCACACACGCACGCACGCACGCACACACAGAAAATAAACAAGTGACAGAGTCAATCTAAACTGCTGATGCAGACCTCAGCTTTAGATGAAAGCATATTTGTTGCAGCGACGTTCAGTGTGTGTGTGTGTGTGTGTGTGTGTGTGTGTGTGTTCAGGGTAAAAATCTGGTTTCACTTGGGACCAACACAGTGACAGGTCTTTAATTCTACGGCTGTGAGAGAGAGAGAGGGAGAAATAAACAAACAACAAACAGAAAAACAGCAACAACATTAAACAGAGGAGATGAGACTGAGCCATTTCAGATCCAGGTGGTAAAACAGTCAGTAAACAGGTGTTAAGGTCAGCATCTACACACAATTAAAGCAATAATTTGTCGAGGGTTGTCAGTTGTTGGGTTCTGGCTCTTAGACATTAAAGGACCTTACGGCTGTTTTTGCTTCACGTCCATGGTGATGAAGCAAAAACAGGAAACGGTGAAAGAAATGAAGAAGTAAAATGCATTTTTAAAGTTTCTCTGATGTTCATGTGCTAATTCATCAGTATTAAACAGTTTGAAACACTGTTCTCGCCCCACAGGACGCAACATGTTCTGGATAAATCGAGCCATAGGATTATCCTGAAGCAAATTACACCGTCTGCACGGCTGATGCTCACACACTGTACTAAAATTATAACCAATGCATGACATGGTCAATTTCCTCCATCAGAAAAACTCCCACAGTCAAATTTAGCTACCAGCCTCTTAGTCAAGTGTTTCACATTAAAAGCCTTAATAACCACATAACTGCTACAAGGCTTTTAATGTGAAACATCTGCAGGAAATGCTGAGCTTGTACTAAAAGCAAACAGCAGTAAATCATGAGGAACATAAGAAACCAGTGTTTGAAAGAAAATCTTATCAGTCAGATAAGAAAAACATCTTCAAATAAATGCCTGCAGTTTGTGAGTGAAAGCCAGAGCTGCTGTTATTTCTGACTCTAATATGTTTCGGAGGCCGATTTTTTTTTTTTTTTTTTTTTTTAAACATACTTGACAACTGAACTGGTCTGGGAATATTTGTAGACGGGGAAAAAAAAGAACAAGCTGGGAGGGAAAGAAAGCAAGAAGGAGCAGAGAAACAAAGAGAGGACGGCACGGAGCCAGGTCCTGCCGGGTCAAACAGGAAATGAAGCACATGAACACACCAGCACAACAAGCCCACTGTACTGTGCCCACACACACACTCCCCATCAGAAGTGCACCGTAAGCAGAACTCACACAACATGAATGTGTCCATGTGACGCTGATGCAAGATGACTCACGCACCGAGAACTAGATTTCTGCAAGTAATCGGGCACCGAGGTCGCCATGCGAAACCCAAACGTAAGCATTAAGAGGTTAAGGAGGACGTTGCCATGACAACGCACGATGAGAGACAGGCCTGCTACGCTAACGAAGACGAGTTCAAATCACAGAGGCAGTGGGATCAAATATTTGTGTGTGGGAGCTTCTCCGTGTTAAATGCAATTTTCTTATAAAAATGTGTTTTTCTGAAAATCATCATAAACGGTTTGTTCCAGTAAAGTCAAAGTGTCTATGAAAAGTTGACAGTGCAGGAATTCAATGCAGGTTTCAGTTTCAGGCAGCAGCTTAAGGTTCGTTTTACTTTTAAATTCAGATCGTGAGAAAAGACCAACAGACAGAAAAGTGGACGATCAGGGGTCTGAACAAAGACGATGATCCAGAGTTTAGAGACGTAAACAGTGAAGAAGAAACCGTGGAAGACGAGACCCCCATGGAGACCTGAACAGATGCTCACCCAGCAGGTTAATGGTCTGGACCACACACACACACACACGCACACGCGCACACACACACACACACACACACACACACACACACACACACGGTGCAGGGTGGGCATACTTGTCCTTTTGTGGCTGTGTGGACTCATTTTAGCTCCAGAACATCACTGATGATAGTTTGGCTTGTCCTCACAAATCTAAGCACTGACTGAGGGATAGGACTTTAAAAGCCTGTGTCCCCCCTGTGGGACCTCAGCAGCTCCTTTTTAGGTCTGTGTCTGTCTGTACTGGACTGTCAGTCTCCTGATTCTGTTTCTTCGTCTAAACAAAGCAGAAAGTTCATTCTCGTGCCGTTATGTCCGACTCCGAAACAGAACCGGTTCAGACTTGTGGCACCAAAGTGTTTTCCAAACCAAAGAATCTTCTACAGGCCTCGTTTTCTGCCAAAAAACAGCAGCTGAGGTAAAAACCAAACTTCCATCGGTGCCATGTTCAGTTTCTCTTCTGCTCATTTGGACTTTGTGGTTGGAGCAAAAAAGTAAACAAGTAAACAAACACAAGACAAACAAGAGACGTAACAGGGGCCTAACATATATATTTAGATATAAATGCTTCAGTTACCACAGTGACAACGTTAACATGCTGCTGTTTTGTTCATGGAAAACTTCCATTGTTCACGAGCTTCCTACTGAAATGAGATAATTAGAACTACACAAATGGCTGTTGATGTTTAGATACTTCAGTCTGGACTAAGGGTGTAGTTTTCTCCTAAAGAAGAAAACACCGTGGGTGAGGGCATAAATCACATCACGCCCCATCGCAGCTAAAAGCTGCGCACACTAGTCAACAGAAAAACCAGCAGTGATGCAGTCTGTGATTTCATCTGCTCAGAGTCACATGGACGACATTTATCTGACACTAACAATGTCTGCCTTCAGTTTTGTCCTCATTTAAGACCAGGCCTAGTCCCAGGCCTAGTCCCAGGCCTAGTCCCAGGCCTAGTCCCAGCTCTTTCTCCAAAACTGACAAAAATCAACAGAAAAAGCTTCATAAAAACAATGAACTTGCTGATTGCTACTTTAAAATGTGCATGGCTCATCTGTAATCAGCAGTGAGTGTGTGTGCATGATTACCATTACTGCATGTGGACTGCACAGTAAGGACAACAAATAAATAAATTCATGTGGAGACATTTTCTAACCTGCAGAGACACAGTGATGCACCCTGATCCAGACAGGCTCCCAAAACTCTGGGAATTAGACACTAAAACCTTCAGAGAGAAAAGAGCGAGGGGAGAGGACTGTGGTCAAACTGGAGCCATGAGAACACACACACACACACACACACACACACACACACACACACACACACACACACACACACACACACACACACACACACACACACACACACACACACACACACACACACACAGCGTTACATTAACAACCAGCCAGCAGTGTCGCTGAGCTGCCATCGCTGCAGACAGAGGCTCAGGGTGCGATCACACTCCCGGACCACGTCCACGATGACGCAGACGAACCTGAACACGCAGCCTCTCGTTTCCATCTGTGTACAGGACACAGTCCGGCTCAGACCGAGCAGCAGCCCTGCGGTGAAGGTTCAGGCTGAGGGACCATCCACATCCAGGTTTTTCTGAATCACATCTTAGTCAAATGTGAAACTGCTGGTTGTCAGATGTCACTTGTAACTTCACAAAACCTTGAAGCTGGATGTGAGAAAAGCTTTTGTGTTTCCTCCTGACAAACTGCAGCAGTTGACTCAACAGTCCTGGTGTGAAAGCAGCTTTCAGCAGATGACGAGTGGCTTTAATTACAGCCCACACAGGGAGACCTGGCTCATCAGCTCTTACTTCCAGATCTTCTTCTCAGACACTGCTTCTGTCTGTAATGTGTAAATACACTTTACACTCTGCAGTTCTCTGACCTTTTCCCTAAAACGATGAGTCTCTGTCCGACAGCACAGACCTAAAAAAAACAACAAAAAAACCAAACTGGAAATTCCCACAGCCCATGAACCAGGTCACAGTGCAGCCTCCCATCTGCTCCAGAATCCCCAGGGAGGTAAGGAAAACTGAAAGTACTGCTAAGATTACCGATTGTTGTGCTTCAGCACAAATGGCCTGAACTGAGTCTGGTAGTTTGATTATATATTTACTGTATTTGGGTGATTGGGAACTTATTTCAACCTTTTTGTCTCGTATCTGTTTTTAAATAAAAATCACGTCCTGCAACCTGTTAGTCTGTGCATGTTCACAGCCTGGGAGCAGTTTGCTCTCTCACTTTTTAAAGAGACAGACACAGTAATTCATTAAAAAAGTGAAGACTGGAAGAATGTCCACTTTCTTCTTCTGTAGTCCCCTTTAAACTGTCTCAGGGTTTAATCCTGCATTTCCCACAATGCAGCCCACTAGCTTATTTAATTCAAACACTCACTATACGAAGTGTTTAAGTCAAAATAATAAACAAGATGGCATCATCGTGGTTATTCATCGTGGTTATCTTCCTGCAGAGGAAACTTCCAGTAAACTAAAATTTCAGTTTCACCTCAGCTGCCTACGGCTTTTAGAAAAACAAGACCTCAACATGAGTCCAAACCACATCTGGTCTCCTTGAATAGTCGTGGCCAACATGTAAAATGTAGAAACCTTCTCCTCAGATGTGTAGAGACGCAGGTTGAGCTGAGAATGATGTGAGAGGCCGCATGGATTTTAAAGTATGAAGCTACTTGGCATGAGGCGGGTGGGGGGGGCAGACAGTGAGTCAGACTGACAGGAATAACAAACCCAGACACAGAACAATGTGGCTGAGGCCTGAGCAACAGCAGGGAGGATAAAGAGATGGGGAAGCAAAACCACTGGGCCCTGCTGAGCCTGAGAGAAAGAGACGGTGACGGATGAGAAGAGCAAAACCAAAAACATGAAGTTTAATGAAAAGTCAAAGGAAGACTGGAGGGAACTTTACCCCAGTCAAATGAAAAAAAGCAAAGAGCATCACTTCCTGCAGCAGGAGGCTGGATTTTATCAGAAACACGGGTCTGAGGACGGAAACGTGAGTCCTCCACTTTGGTATAGGCTGAAAAAGTTTAGCATTACAACATTCAAGGTTCCAGAGGATGAATCTCAGAATTCCCCTGAATTAAAGCTGCACTGTTAGACTGAAATATGTTGATAACTGGGTCCTGCCCTGACTTTTCATGTAGCGCCACCATCAGGTCACCTGCTTCATGAACAAACACCTACCAACCAATTTAATCTCAGCTCTACGTTAGCAAATGACTATAAATGTTAGCATTCTAGGGATATTAGCATTTAGCTCAGAATAAAACTGTCCCTGCAGGGGTCACAGCTGGCACAGCTGCAGAGCACTTCACACACTTTGTCAGGTGGGTAGCTCCTCAGAATCAGTTTATTGGGCTCACTTAATAAAAACCAACGCAGTTCAATGCAACGGTCCTGTATTTATCACCTGGTTCACCTTGGCTGAAACGTGAAGAACATCTCACTGATCTGAACATTATAAGCTTCACAACAGGAGGAAACCACAGACCCAGGTTCAAAGAGACATAACATGTGGATGCATGTAGTGTTATCTGCTTCACCTGAACAAACAGAGAGTGGTCAAGGACACACACACACACACCCACACACACACGCAGGCCTGGTACTGTTGTCACTGCAAACACAACCTTCGGACACTCCCTAGAAGCCTAAATCCTGATTACACACATACTCTGTCGCTACCAGACAAATACAACCATAGTGCATATGTGCACCTGTTTTAAAACAAGACCAGCCCGACCTGCCTCCAGTTCAGCTCCAACCACACAGCCTGGGTGTCCTGGTGAACTACGACCCCCCCCCCCCATGAAACTGGCATCAAGGTGGAAAAGTGTGTAAGGAAGATTTAAAGAGCAATGAAAGTCTGAAGATTAAAAAGAAAAAACAGCCCTAACTCTCACTGCAGCTTATTCCTTTCACTATCGGATAATTATTAGTCCCTTAGAGCCCAAACTGGCCTGTTACACCATCAGCCTCCCCTGGCTGCAGACTGATGGTGGAACCGAGAGGCCGAGGGCTGTCACTGGAAACACTGGAAACGTTGGGTTTTTGGTAGATTTCAGGGCCCAAAGTTCAACAGTCCAGTAAATCCTCCCTGTGGCCTCAGGTCATTTCAGTACACACTAAGAGAACCTGCAGATTTTGGACTCGAGCTGCAACATGTAGTTCATTAATTAATCAACAGCTGCTTTGATAATAGATTCATGTTTCCTGCAAAAAAACATATATAGATATATAAATATGGGGACTTCCTGCTTTTTATCAGACTAACAGATTTTTGGTTCTGGATCGTTGGTTGGACAAAACATTTAATCTGATCGTCCTGGACATTTTTCACTATTTTAGACTGAACAATCGAATAATTAGAGAATAATGACAGTAACTGTAACTTGAAGTCGTACTTTAAACTCAACACACAGCTGCCGATGCATCGTCATGAAACGGGTTCTCTGCGGTGGTGCGTTCAGGTGCTGAGGTTATGGTCAGATTTTAGAGCTTCCTCACTCAATCGCACACTCTTGATTGGATGATGAAAGAGCCGCATAACAGTTGTTTAACAAACGTAGCTGGCGAAGAAGCAGCGGTACAGATTACACACCTTTGAACAATTGGTCAGACGTGCGGAAGAGAGCGGCACTAACGGAGGGAGTCAGCAGAGAGTGGTTTACACATGGAAATCCACTCCTACTGCATTTTAAGATCAGAAACCTTTCTCACCTCCTCATGAGAGAAAGAGCACTCCACTGAACACCAGGAAGAAAACTAAATGCATTCATCTTTCTGCATAATGAACCCTCAGTGTCCCTGTAATAAGCCCACACAATAGACTTAAGCATGTAGAATAGCAAGTAATTAAAGGCATTGTATGAAATTAAATGGAAACAGAAAATGCTGGCTAGAATCATTAGACAGTGGGCCATTGTAGCTCTCCTCCCCCGGTCTGTTTTTGTCTTTGCGTCTCTTTTCATGTTTCCCCATTCTTTATCAGGCAAGCAGCAGTCTTTTATTCGTTTAATGATCGCTCTGCCTTTTTGGACAGCGACGCCTCACGTCTCCGAACAGACTGACTGACATGACCCTGAATTAACAGCGAGAGACAGGCAGAGCCAGAAATACCCAGGTTGCTAAGTGCCCCTGCACCCATCCCACTCTTCATTCAGGAGACATATTTATCATCATAAACAGGCGTGTGTGTGTGTGTGTGTGTGTGTGAAGTAGAAAAATGCAAAGCCAGAGTGTGTGTATGTATCAGAAGTCAGGATGATGAAGTTAAAGGGCAACTGGGGTAAAATAAATGACGCCTGATGGCTTGGCGGCTCGCAGCATTACACTCCTGGGAGTTTTGTGAAAGCGTGATGTTGACAAATCTGACTTACAAATTGTTCCATCGACGACACAATGTGATCTGACTTAATGTGATGCTTTTTGGCTGCCGGGCTCCCTCCCTCACTTTGTGATGTGGGAGACAAAACGGAGAAACAACAGGAGCGATTTGCAGAAACTTCTTACAAAACGTTCATTTGCCTTTGCGGCTTCTCAACACTGGAGAGTCCTTTCAAAGCAGTCGGCTTACTGATCACTTGATAGGTCTCATTTAATCCCCATGAAAACTGCTTTGTAGAGTTCACAGGAACGTTTCTATATGATTACGGAAGATGTTTTTGCTTCCTCGAAGCTTTTTCAATAAAAACACAAACAGCACTGAAATGAGACTCTTTGATTCTTCTGCACTACAGGTCATTTATTAGACCATAATCTGTTCCAACAGCAGAAAAGGACCTGAGGGCACAGAGGGATGGATGTCACAGATTTCTGACTCCCAGTTCAGACTCATTCTCCAAAAGCCGCCACAGCTTTTTCCTCATTACCTGGTTTGAAGCCCAAAGAAGGAAAAAAGGAACAAAACATGTCTCCGGGTCCCTGATCATGCATCACTAATGTTACAGATTAGAAATGAGATCTGGTTTGACAGGATATTTGTGATCGAGTGACAGAATAATCATCTGACCTCACGGGGCGACGGGTGCTGTGTAGTTGTTGTTTCTCTTTCCTGAAACCTGGAAATGCAATTGAATGTTTGGACGCTTTAAAAATGCCAGAACGGTTTGTGCATAAAGCGTCACAAAGGGAAAGCTGCCTGTTATAATTGTCTTGTTTTGTCCAAACAAGCCCAAACATTCAATTTATAATGAAATAAACCAACAACAAGCAGCACGTTCTCAGACCAGAGAGGCTGGAGTCCATTCAATCATCCAACCTGCTGCTAATTAATCCTCCATCCATCGACATGTGGGACACACTCGTGCTATATGCTAAATATCAGATGTATTATAGGTGGAACAGGCAGAGAGGAGCTGTGGTCAGTAATCAGCCAGACGTGCTCCTTCAATCACAGCTCTACACTCTGAGGTCCCTGACAAGAGCAGCTTAATGAGAGCAACACGTTACCACCTGGACAAACACACACACACACACACACACACACACACACACAGAGAACACACAACACACACACACACAGAGAACAGCCAGGTGCTTCTCTGGGTATACAGCCGTAGGAAACACTCCACAGTTAAAGACTAAGGTGTTTGATGCAGTTGTCTGATTGATTCGCGTTAACCAAACCATCTGATGGGGATCATTTCTGATCGCAGAAATCCAAATATATTATCTTACAGCAGCGTTTGACTTGGAAACAAACCAGAAGAAAGAAAATATCACCAATGAAGCTGTGAAAGGACATTTTCATGAGAACTAAAGGAAACAGACTATTTATAAAAACTAATGGCTCATTTTATGTCAAACCTACAGGTGTGCACGCTGGAGGCTGCCAGGCTTCTTGTTAAAGCACTAACCTGCATCTTTTCCAGCAAAACTAACACCTGTTGTGAAAGCTGCGACTGGCTCCACACACACACACACACACACACACACACACACACACACACACACACACACACACACACACACACACACACACACACACACACACACACACACACACACACACACACACACACACACACACACACGCGTAGAAAAACGTTCTGGATGTTTCTGAAAGTGGCAGCTCATAGCGGAGGAACAGACGTGACAGGAGCTGAGAAGATGCAGCTGTTTATCTCCAACAAACATCATAATGTTCCCAAACATGAAGAACGCGGTGGACGATCACTTCAACAGGTCACACCTGATTAAAACACTGTGATGTCTGTGTTTGTGACTTCATCAGGCTGAAAACCCTTCAACAATTAACCGTTATTTCTTTTACTCATCTGATTATTATCTTCTCCATTAGTCATTTTGTCTTTAAAATGTCAGAACATTATGAAAATAAGCCCCAAGTGGCGTCTTTAAAGATATTACACTGAAAAAGAAACAGAACATTTGGTATTTTTCTGTTTTTCTGGTGAGCTGAGTATTTACGGGTCAATAAACTGAGTAATGTGAACTCATCACTGTGAGCGGCTCTAAAGGGCAGTTTCACTGTTTCGTGGCATTTTCCAAATAATATAATCCATGAATTGAGGAAATGGTTAGCATATTCATCAACGCTGACAATAAGATCAGGAGCAGCTCTGCTGTTAGAAACAGCACCGAACGACTTACAGGTCACTGCATCACAGCCCTTCACCTGTTAAATACCTGGTTAAGGTGTTTTAAGGGGGAAACGTCCTTATACCTTTACCTTCATTCCTTCTTTAGAAAGTGCAAAAAGCTACTGACAGATAAAAACATAATCAAACGATGACATTTAACTTGTTTTTCCAGCACAAAGTCAAACAGAGCCTGGTTCCAGCCAGTCAGATGCAAACATTTCTGCTAGTTTTTGTCACTGGAGAGACGAAACATGAAAACAATTAACTGTGAAAATAACTGGAGGGTTAATTGGTCACAGACACATGAAGCTGCAGAAATTTACCATCTGAATAACGTGTGTGCGTGAACTCCTACAGTTTTAGATACGTATATAGAGTGTAATGAAATAATCAATCTTATTGGACATGAGCAGTGTGGATGAAGCGTCCTGGTACAGCAAATAACCGTGTGCACTGACTGCAGGCTCATAACCCAGAGATGGGAACGGCACCGTGGAATAAACAGCACAGAGAAATTTCTATCATCTCTCTGCATGTATTGTCACATTGGGAACCCTATTCCACTAAGTGAAGGAACCTCCACTGTCTAATGTTCCTCTGGAGTCGCTGCACACAAGCAGAACACCTCCTGCTAAGGACAATAGGAGACACACACACACACTCAGGATTGTATAAGATGTGTGACTCTGCATTCATTCGCTCCCTGACCTCTGACCTCAGAGGACCAGCCTCTCACTTCCTGTGCTAAATCACTATAACATGGAGAAAGCAGACCCAACCCCTCAGAGGCTTCACTTCGTCTCAAACAAATTTAATTTCATTCTTTGAGAGCGACAGAAGGTTTGGGGCCAAAAACCACAAGGTTCCAATGAGACAACGGGCCAACGGACTCTGGACACAGGCTGCTATTTACAACCCAGCACATTATCCATTAAAGAGAGTAGGACGAACAGTATCTGAGAGCTTTGGTGCCAGTTTGTCGTCTATCGCTGTAAAAGCTGTGAAATAAGACCACGCCGATGGAGCAGCCAAACACAACAGAGCGCTCTGCCTCCAACCGACCGCACCAACTCAAAAATAAAATGGTCGTCTAACAGCACGGAGCCAAGTGTGTGCGGCAGTCAGCAGATGGTCAGCAGTGAAAGCGTGATGTCCAACAGTTAGAGACAGTTTTATCTCCAACATTTGTGTTTTTAAACTGCACAGCCTGTGAGTCCAGATCAGAAGCAGCTCTGTGTGCTGTGCCGTCGCCAGCTACTTGTCACGCAGCCGTTGTCTCGCACTTTAACATGAGGTTTGTCGAACGTGATCTATAAAAGCTTCGCTTTGAGTGTGTGAGGTCACCGTGTGCTAATAAAACTTTAAAGCTGTAACTCGTCCTGCGACAAGCTGAAGAGCACAGTCCCTGATTGGAACAGTGAACATTTTCACTTCTGATACTTCAAGTACACTGGCATGGTAGTACCTCCAGTACTTTTACTTATCCAGAAGAGTAGTTTAACAGACATTTTGCCGGTTTTTGACACCAGCTGCTCAGAATCTCTCATTTACCAAAGCTGAACCAGGATCAGCCCTACTCCAAACAACACGCCGAACGTCAAGTGCAACAATTCCAGGTCAGTGGTTTTACATCGTGTGTGTTTTCTCTCCGCTTCCTGCCGATTTTACAGTTTACAGGTGGTTCATTCGGCTCAGAGATCGGCCTGAGGGCGAGCTCGACACTGTGACTGTGGGTAAGGACAAGCAGCCACGTGACTGTTACTCAACCACCGCCTCCATTCCACTCCAACTGGTTTCTGATGGTCTCCGCCGGTGTACACACCGACACACGCACATTCCTCTGCTCTTAAAAAAAACATATCTGATTAGTTGAACGCAGGCGGGTGGAGCCACAGAGCAAAGATCCGGTCACACTGGTGAGATAGTTCCCAAACACCAGTAAGTGGAGTACACGTCTGTGCTGGTTGGTCGGGTTATCTCTGTTTGCTGCCCAGAGCTCTGCTGCTAAATGCAAAACCTGTGGAGCTGTACCATCGACTACACACAGCTGCTGCAGAGATGGTGCAACATAGCTGATAACCTGCAATAGTCTCCATCATGTTGGACCCTCCAGGTCTCTGGTTTCTCACAGCAACATCAAGACGCTTCCAAAGTCCAGCTCAGGTTTCATCAGCTGACAAATGGGAACAGAAAACCAAGAATCTCATGTCTAAATGCACCAGGCTATTGAAAACACACAGTTAATATCACACCAATGCATGAATAAAAGGAGGTTGTTTCCCTTTCATTCCCTTTCTTTGAGTTCCTGCTTTGTGTATCACACAGTTGCAAGTCAGACGTCTCACTGTGATTCTGCCAATAATAAGCAACTAATAATATTCCTTTTGTATAAACTCCCAAACCCTCCACGCTTCATTTCTGAGGGAGGAGATAATGTAAACCTCTGCACGGTGCGGCCCTGAGGAGATTCACTGCACAGCTCAGCCGCACACAAACGTTAAACCATCGCTTCATAAAAGAAGAGACAGTATTTGGAGTGTGTGTGTGTGTGTGTGTGTGTGTGTGTGTGTGTGTGTGTGGAGGCTTGTGCTAAGCTTCCACCCAGGCTTTCAGCAAAACATTAAAAAAGAAGCTTATTCAAAAGAACACAGCTTGGATTGAACTGAACAAGAGACACACTGAGGACAAATGTTCCTCACTCCGACCGACGCCACAGGCCTGATCCTGCAGTCTTTTAAACTAACACTTCACCTCACAGCACTTCTTCCTACTGGCCCCGTCTCCGTGCCGACAGGGACACGACGGGCTCCACCTGAAATGGTAAAACGATCAAATGTTGGCAGTAAATTAGACATGACAACCAAGTGTTCGGAAAGCCTTGAAACCTCAGGCGTGACTGACGGGAGGAACCACATCAGCCGTAAACAGCGAACAGCCTGCACCTACACAGATCAGTGCTGCTGGAGCTGGAACGGTTTAATGGCTCCAGAGCTCAAGGTGCAGGTGGAGGCTATTCTAATCCATTAACTGACACCATGGCCAATTACCCTCCCATCACGTAGAGCAGACGCCCAGCAGCACAGTGTTCTCAACAACTCATAGTTTCACAGTGAGGCACTGGGAGGACTGGGAGGACTGGGATGACTAATGACCTTTGGAGCCGAAGTACAACCAGCGTCTGGTCTGACTGCTGATGTCAGGCTTTAAGTACTTCTGATCAATACTGCCTTCAAACAAACATCTGTCTCCACCACAGTGTGTTGAACCTATAGACGTCAGGGCTGCCTGACTAATGCTGGTTTCTCCCTCACTGGGCTGCTGAAGATTAAATGAGGAAAAGGGATAAAAGATGACGGTTTGGTGCTTCATCTGGAAACACACAGAGGTGGCTCCAGTCTGGAGAACGTTATTAAAGCCGTGTAACCCGCTGAACTGGATCAGCCCACTTACTGAGGCTCCAGATGTTCTGTGTATTGATTGGTCCCAACACATTCCGCTGTTTCCCAAACGCTCACACGGTCACGCCAGACTCCATATAGAAAGATGGAAGTTCAAATGGCATTAGTCAGCTGCAAAAGACCAGTATCCTAAAACACGTTTATAGGTATGCTAAGAATCATGAAATGCCTGTCTTCATTTCGGATTGAAGAGAAAACATTAAACGACACTTTCTTAAAAGTTATGTCATTAGAAGTTTGAAAACATACTAATGCGTGTTTCTAAACGCCACATCTGTCCTCCATTACGGCGACTGCAGCTCGTTACTTTCCTACGTCCATCTCCAAAGGTTTTCCCTACATTAACGCTCAGCTCCTGTGCCGAATATCTAACACCATTGTCCTGAAGGTAAAACACCACATTTTATGTTAAAATACCAGCGCGCTGTTTACCAGGAACCAATAAAACGCATAAAGTTTGAGCTTTTTAAGCGGAGTTCAGTGTGACGTTCCCTAAACCGGGGGGAGGGAATGCGTTGAAAAGAATCACGAAAAACCTTAAAAATCTTTAAACCCCCCAAGAGCCAGTCCCGACTGTAGGAGAGGCAGGGAGGTCTTTAGTAAAAGTTGGAATAAAGCAGGTAAATATTCATGACAGGAAAGTAACGAAGAGGCGAAAATGCGGCGGCGGCGGCGACTTACCTCTGGATGCGCCGCTGAAATCCCTCTCACCGCGCGGCCGTGCTTTCCTTCTATATTCCCCAAAGGTGGCAAAAGTTGGAAATTGAAACTGGATCTCCTTCAGAAAGTCCCCACATTTACATCCTGCCGAGAGGAAACTGCTCTAACGGCACCAACTGGAGCCAAATGAAGCGTCTGGGTGCGCAGCCGCTGCGTCCGGCTCAACTTTACTTCAGCACAGATCCTTGGACTAAATAAGTCGACAGGCGCTTTCTTCGTCCTCCCACGCCCAGGAAACCCGTGAACTACATGCCCGGCTCAGGTGCAGGTCATGACTAAGCCAACACACACGCGCACTTCCAGGTTTTAATCACGGGGGTGTTTTTCCTGCGAACACGACGCGCACGGATCCAGTCGGGTCTGCAGCTCTGCCGTGGTACGCAACAACACTGGAGGAGTATCAGGACCAAGATTCTTCCTCCTCCTCCTCTTAAAACCCCCCAGTGGCAGTACGCGCCCACAGCTTGGTCAAGTTAGTCAGAGTTACCTACAGGTATGTTTGCTTTCCTATCAAAATAAAAGCCGTACCTGCCTAATAAGGTAGACCAAAACCAAAAGGGTCTGGATGGATGAGAAAAACCTTTAGTGAATACAGAGGCACTGGACTTTAACTGGATATTTCAAATTCCAAAATATTAAAGTGTGTTTCACTATAAAAGTCTGTAAACACTGTGCAGTTACCCAGATAAAAACAACAATAGCAAACTAAGAATGTGTCTGCAAAGATAAAGGAACACGTTCACAAAACAGATGGGATGTGAAATCTCTCCAGCACGTTCAGAGTCCACCTGAGGTTCTTCTGGACAACCTCAGGTGAACATCTGTCCTGATCCAGATGTCTAAGCTCCTTAACCAGCCTCTATAATGTCCCAGTTGGATTAATAATTTACCCTCCTCATCCTTTTAAACTTTATTTCACAGATAAAACACCTGAACAATAAATGTGGGTCTGGGGTCTGGGGGATGATCCAAGTGTTGAAATGTTGAGAGATTTGACTCTCAGTGACACATTACCCAGATGCTTACGAAGAAGCAAAAAACAAAATTAAACAAGCTTTAATTACCGTGATTATATTTATTTCTTTTCAAAATTTTCTTATCAAACGTTTGTTTGAACTTTTGAGTTTTATTTTGAAAATCGTTTCAGGAAGCCACACTCTCACTCCTTCTGATTTGACACTGGTAGATTAAACTGGGTTTAAACTGAAGGCCATTAAAACTAAAGCCCCAAAACTCCTTAAAATATGAATAAACAAAAGAGCCATCCCAGCAAAACCACTTCCTCTGACCAGTAAACAAACCAGTAGAAAAATCCCCTGAAGAAACAGTTTGTTTGTTTGTTTTGACAGATGTGTTGTTGTATGAGCTGCAGTTTAATCCACGTTCAGCCTGGAGCCAACTTTTAAATGGATTATGGAGGGTTTTGTTTTTAGTCATACTAATCTGTTTAGACTCATCAAAAATCATGAAGCTGTTGTTCACTTCAGATTTTCTTCCTCTTGATATTTACACTTGAGATCGGAGAAGATTCAAAGGTCTGGGAGAGCGGTCGCACCCTCAAACCCAGTTGAGCGTGTAGTCGCCCCCCACTGCTGATTCAAGAGCCTGATTGGGCACAATGGAGGCTTTGTTGCAGGGGAATTTGTCTGAGGAGTAATCCTTGACACTGGGCCATTCAGGGGCCGAAGCCTTTGTTTCATAAGTCTCCTGAATGCTACAGTAGGAATCAGTGCATTAGAGCAGGTCGCTGCAGGAAGGCAGGACTGGGCTGTGTGTGTGTGTGTGTGTGTGTGTGTGTGTGTTCAGGATGAGCTGGGTGCAGAAAGGTCAAAGGTCATGAGCAGGGAATGATGTTAAACCACTTAGCTACCCAGCGGTATATAAAGTACTTCAAATTAGAAGTATATAAATATTCATGACAGGAATATATATACAAGTATATATACATTTTAACAAATATAAACAACTAACTGTTTTTTGACTACGACACACCTACAGCTAAGAATCATGGGAGATGTAGTTATGAACGCTGGCTGCACTTCAACTATCCTCGATTTGTTTGCATTAGGAAACGTCTGGAAAACAACAGTCAGTCAGGTTGTGAGTGCCACTGGCTGACTGACTCACTGACTGGCTGACTATCTGACATGCTAAATGACTGACTGACTGACTGTCTTCAGTTAATCTGACTGGTTAATCATCTGGCTTGGGCGTGTGTGTATTTGACTTGCTGATCTTTTGAGTGCCTGGACAACTAACAGTGTTTCTGGTTTGCAGGGTTCACTGACTGACTAAGTGGGCTGTTAAACACAACGCTGGGATGGGCAAAGTGTGTGTGTGTGTGTGTGTGTGTGTGTGTTTCAGAGTCACCCTGCCAAAACACACAAACACAAATTCCTCAAATTCCAGCAAACTGTTGGACGACACACACTTTTCTTTTACCACTTTCTTTCATACTGTTCACTCATGGTCCGACTGTACATCTTTACGAAGCCTGTGGTGACAGAAGAAAACACAACACAACATCTGGAACAGCCTGAACGGTTACAGGTCATGACTGGGAGGTTTAAGACAGTAAATAATCGTATTTCCCAACATGTTTGATTTGCTGGTCTAAAAACAATATGGCTGTAAAGATCTAATTGTGAAATGACTTGGCTCCGTGTTTTTAAAGATGCTGACGAATGAGCAGGTGATTTGGTTTTATCTGTGTGGCCCATCAGCCGGAAACAGGAAGCAAAGTCTGACACGTTATTGACACATCAATCCATGGGAATGTGTTTTTGTTTGAGCTCAAAGACGTATTCAAACACCTCATTATTACAATGGCCAGAGGAGTGTGTGTGTGTGTGTGTGTGTGTGTGTGTGTGTTGCTCTTCATTGTCCTTCAACAGTTCTCCAGTCTCATTTACATATTCATAAATCATTTACTTCTGACATCTCTCTCACTCAAATTCACACACACACACACACACACACACACACACACAATATTCTGCTCTGTTAAAGCTGCCACTCTAAAACTCTGTTTACCCTCCGTTTCTAAATGTGCAATAAACATTAGCCGTGTTTCTCAGCCAATAAAAATTCTCATAATCTAAATGAGCTGTTTACATTACAGAGCCAAACCTGAGCCAGGCTGCATCTAAATGAAGTCATTTGTAGAAAACAATGAAAATTCTCCAGCACTAAAACCACATTTAAGATTTGAGATAAGGTCTATGACTGCTGCTGTTTATGTGGAGCTAGTCAGTGTGTGTGAAATGTGACCACTAAGCTCTTGTCCACACTAACACAGACGCATTTGAAATATTACACACACGCCAGACTGGATATTGTGGAGAAAGATTAAGTTTGAAATGTACTTAATAATAAATATAAGACACAGTGTGACTTAATAAAGCCCAAAACTTATGTAAAATGTTTTTTATTAAGTGTGTGTGTGTGTGTGTGTGTGTGTGTGTGTGTGTGTGTGTGTGTGTGTGTGGACCTTCTGTAAACACATGCTTCACTGCAGAAACACAGAGCTTTCTCATTAGGCCTGTGAGCTCTCACTGGATAAACACTGTTAAAGATACGAGCAGAGAGATCATGCCCAGCTGTTTATTGTCCCAGAGACACAACAATAAAAATATAAATCCCGGGACCTGCATGATCCAGGTTTTACCTCTTTTGTTTTCGTGTCCTACCATGTTTCGTATTAATGCGGTCACTCCTGCCCTGCTTTTCCCACCATATTTCCCAGACCTGCAAGAGTCAGAGACACTTCAGGGAAAAGGAGACGACAGGACAGATGTTGCCATTTAAATAAAACCGTTTCCAGATGTTTACACAGTAAAGGTGTGTTTGCTGTACCAACACATTTGCTGAGCGACCACAGGAGACAGCTGTGTGGTCCTGATGTAGTTATGGAGTCTGATTCAAGAGGCAGTGCTGGACAGAAAATAGTAAATGAAGTTTTATTTTCATCTTGAAAAATTCTCTCAGTGGAATGAAAATATACCTGCTGTGGCACAAAAACACAAAAGGCTGTAACTCTCTTCTTCCTGCTCTCTCAGCAAACCACAAAACGCTGCATTACCTTCATCACAAAGTGCAGGGCAGCGTTCAGCTCTCTTCTGCTACTCACACATTTCATTTCTTCTCTTTCCGTTGCGAAGCACAATAATGACTTTTGATTGAGGGTCATAAACGCTGCCTGTCAGACGCAGCTCACTGTAATTGCTGCATTGACCCCTCGGTTAAATCGCTATTTTATACCGTTGAAGGAAGAATAAAGATGCAGTATGTCGTAACAGGGGGTGCCACAGAAGGGCTTGAATGTGAGGATGTGTGCAAACAGACAGTCATTTGTGTTTTGAACGGCTCCATCCACACTGAATCACAGTAACAGCATCTAAATGCTCAGGTTTCAGGTCTGGAAGAGGAAAAAGCTTCATTTTCTATTGTACCTGCATTAGCGTGGACATGGTGTCACACTCAGCAGTCAAAGCCACACTAATGAATTTCCTCTGTGATAAAAACCACCACCATGACACCACCTGCCTGATTTTTAAGACCAAATACTGTCCCCATACATCATCAGACTAATACCCAGCCCATCGATCAGGCCCCGCTAGGTCTCCTACACGGAGTCAGGATGAAAAAAGTCCGATATTACATCAGGCTATGGGATGGAAATGGAACGGCATGGGAGAGCGAGGCGAGACAATGAACCACAGAGCATTCAGGATGTTATTTAAAAACCCCATTCACTTCCTCCTGGTGTAATGAAGCTGTTTTTCCTGCAGTACACCCACTCCTCACACTTCATTTCTCTCCCGAAAAACCTTTTCTCTCTAGGTCTCTGTAATAATGCCTGTAGAGAGAGAAGCAGTGTTCTGTGTTTTGGAGAAAGAAAGAAGAGGAGACGTTCTGAAAGAAACCTTTCACCTACTCTTCAGAGAATAATACAAATGAAAAATAAGCCTGTTCCTACTCCTGGCTGACAGAAAAGCATTTATCATATTTAAAAATAACCTTATACAAAGCAGAATTTAATTAGATCTTAAGTTACCAAGTCGGATGATTTATAGAAACAAAGGTTAAAGCCCAAATATACTAAATCCACTGATGCACTAATTTATGTTCCTGTCCAAATGGAATAGAGGAGTGGAAAGTGAGTATTGATCGGAGGGAATCATACAGAACTGAGTTCATCTTCTCTGCAATTATGGAAGAAACAAATTGAGTGATTCCTCAAGTCCATTAAGGAACAAATAGAATATCTCACTTACATCAATACAGGACTTGTTAACAACTCCGCTGATGTGCAGGGGAAGATTAATCGCCATGCACTTTGAACGCCTTCCACCACACTACTCACTCTTAGAGTGCTGCCCACAGTGATGCTGCTCAGGCTAATGCAGTCTGGCACTGACGGGTCTGACTGGCTGCTTATGAAGCGGGAAGAGTGGAGATGTCACTTTGGGAGACCGGCTCTATCTGAAACTCTTAGAAACCTCCTGGCATCTTGGCAAATATAAATTCTTAGCTGTCTTCTTAGGACTGAGTTATGAAAATGACTAAACACCAGACTAAGAGTCTAGAGCCGAGCTCTGTGAGGCAGTGCTGCTTTGAGCTAAGGTTTCCACAAACTGTTTTGATGGTTTACTGTTTAATATGCTAAGCTAAGCTAAGCTAAGCTAACACTACCCCGATATCAGTCTTCTTCTGTCTCTTTCTGAAAGAAAGCAAGTGCATGTTTCCTAAAACATTCATCTAAACGTATCTGTCAAACCTCGTTGTCTTCATCAGACCCAATAACATGCAGGTTCTCACTACATGATCAGGGACTCAAACCCTCACCCAGGCCTCGTAGTGCCTTGCCGTGCACAGTGACCCAGACAGGGTGAGCACCCACAAGACGTGACCATGTGGTGAAAGAGTGTGAGTGTGAGTGTGTGTGTGTTTTGGAAATATGGCGGTGGTGACTGCAGAAGGCTGTGAAACAAAGAGCAGGTAAATTGATGATTGATTAGCTGTGGCTGCCTGGCTGACTGAGACTCATTGGCAGCCGTCACTTTGATGAATTACACCGCTGAGAAAAACACACTGCACCCTGATTACTGCCAGCAAGACTGGTCTATGTGTGTGTGTGTGTGTCTGCATATCCTATGTTAGGGCATCTATGTACAGTGTGTGTGTGTGTGTGTGTGTTGCTCCTCAGGGATCGTTGTGGTTTTCATGCTAATCCACCTCCTCGGCGTCCATGTTCACACACTCACAAATACTTGTTTAGTATTCTGCCAGAGGAAGCAGCACATCCCCACAAGTCTGGCCCAAGGTCCTAGGCTGCTCGTAAACAGAGGCCGATTTGTTCATATTTAACCGATGGATGACAGGTAAGTACACTTCTGTTACCCCTCAGCTCCACCTGTCACTGGATGCACTAAATAATTCACGCTGCTAAAACTCATGCTGTGTCTTTTGATCATGCAAAGACCAAGATTTGACTGAAGCGTTAAAACTATGGGCAGTTTATTGAATGCTCACTTGGGGAGGCTGCTGACACTGATGTGGCAGGACTGAAGCTGCTGAGAGTATTTTTAAATTTGCACATTTCTAATGCAGAGACTGACACTGGGTGTTAAGAGGTGAGTGTGACTAGTTGCTCAGAGTTTTAATCCTCTTACGTCAACACAGCGACTCAGTTTTGCACCTTATCGCTGCACATCAAGCTTTGGACTCGTGTGAGCACCAGGAGGCCTTTTTATTCTCTGTGACACAAGGAAACATTAGGAAGCAGGTCGTTTATCTGGTCCTGACACTCAGAGGTCGAGTTCTTTCAGAAATCTGCAGTCACTCTCGAAAAGTTAGAAACACAACTTGTGCTCAGCAGGGTCTCGAACACCCCCGGTACTCTGATGCTTTCATTAACTCTCCACATTAACTCACATTTATTTCCTCTAACTGTTGTGCCATTGATTTGCTTCTCAGGATGTTGTCAGACCATCTGTCTCCCAGCTGTTTGCAGGATCTCTGCAGATGGCAGGGAGTCTGCCTGGGAGACCAACCCAGATATTTCACCAGTCTGGGACTTCTGCAGGCGTTGCATTGAATTACATCCATCTAACATCCAGAATGTGTTATGGCCTAACGACCACATGTTGAACCTGCACATTCAGAATGATCCAGAATCAGTCAGCGCCAGTCAGTCTTAGAAACCTGCAGAGATTCTGGACTGGTGCTCCACTACAGACCTTATCTTCAGGTCCTACCAGTGTGACCTGGGTCAGTGGTTTAAAAAGAATGCTTGGTTGATGTTTTTACCTGTGTGAGTGTGCAGCAGTGTTGAGACTGTGTCTTGGCTTCACAACAAATACATGCAAACTAATGACAACTGTTAGTAAGTGTGAGCGAGCTAAGAGATGCTGAACATCATTAGAAACTCCACATCAAAGTCTTGTTTTTGCTGCCCTCCGGTGGTTCAACAGGTTTCTGCAGGGACGTACAGGTGTGCTCAGACCACTCCTGGGTGTGGTGCAGGTGCAGCAGTGTCTGGTTTGTCCAACACCGGTGCAGGGTGTGGGCATGGGTGGAGCCTTCAGCCAGGAAAACGCTGCTTCTCCACCTAGTGCTCAGCTGGAGGCCGCATGACTCTGGTGCTGGCAGACAGAACGTCACCCCACAATTTTTAGTTCCTGTGCATCTTGTTGCAAAGAGAAAACACTCCAGCTGAATTAGTTAACACACCCGGTAAAATCATTAAAAACCCATGAAGCAGCTGGAAGAGGGAGACGGACGTTCACACAGAGAAGAGGTTTCCTGTCAGCAGCAGCACAGACACCACCCGCCCCTTGTTTGTTTTGTTGTTTGAATTGCACTGAATTGAGGGATGGGGGGTGTTAAGATGCCACTGGCATAAAAACAACAGTGGTTCAGTGTGAGGCAACTGGAGTTTCACCTTTTTACTGATGCTGCTGCAGGAGCAGGGCACCCCATAGTTCACATTAGTAATACTCTTATGTTGTTGTTTCTTTAATGTTCTGCAAACGTCTGTGGTGGAAAATAAAGTTGTGTTCTGTTATTTTTACTGTCTCACCAGAATCAGGTCAAGCTAAGGTTATTGTTGTTTCCCAGATGTGGTTCTCCAGGTATATTGTTTCGGCCTTTGCAGTTCTCTGGCTCTAACTGTGAATAAAGTTTGGATTTGAGGCCAAGTCTCTCTAATCACTGCCCTTTGTCCTTGATACAGTCTGACCTGAACACCGTGTGCCGCTGTGGGTGCAGAGCGTCCTGGCTGGCTGTTCTCCCAAGGCTGCCGCAAGTGTTACTGACAAAGGAGGCGCGTGGTCAGCAGAGTCTCCCACAGAAATAAATAACTGCATGTATGATATTACAGTTTATGTGGAGGCTGCTTTCATCTGTGACCTGTCCTTTGAGCTGTGAGGATTGAAAACACTGAAGCCATAAATCAAAAGGAAATTGTTCTTTAAGCAGATAAGAAACACAAAAACACAACAGTGTTTGTTCCGCTGTGGAAAAAGTCAATATTAAAATAAAGACTAAAACCTGCTCTGTGGCCTGAAGCAGAACAACCATCGCACTGTGAGGAAATAACACACCGCGATGGAAGAGCCTGTGAAGTAAAGCACATACAGGAGAGGTTCCCAACCTGGGGACTTTGAGATTTCAAAGTGCTGGATCATAAAAAGCCACATCAGATGCTGGTCTGAACACTGGGACAGTACTGGCCTTTGGACTAGTGGACAATTCAGTCTGCCTCATGGCCACAGGGTTATTTGTTGTTTTTATTAATATTTAAAGTTTATTTCCTGGTTTGAATTGTGATGATCTTACTGTTCGTTCAGGAAAACTTTTACATGTCTGCTCTAAAGGAATCGAAGAATCTGGCTGCAGAGAAACCAGAAACAAACTGATGCAGTTTGTGTTTGAAATGAACAGACAGCTCAGGCCTGTGTGGCGTCAGCTGAGCAGAGACGGATCCTATCAACCAAAAACCATCTGAACTAAATTAAGACAATGATGCCCCCTAGTGGTCAAAGTGCGCTTCATCTCACCCTGGATTATGACATGAACTATGGCAGCCATGAAAGAAAACTAACAATATGTGGACTTATATATATTTCTGCACCTCCAGGACATGAACATGTTTGATGTGTGAATGCACAGTTCAAACCACCATTCACTGTGTTTTGATTTGTGCTGCAGGTCTTTTAAGGCACATGGCTTTGGACTCAGAGGTGCAATAGTGTTTGGGTTTGCCTGAATGATTTCTCTCCTATTTCTACTGTGTATCATATGAAAAGAAGGATGATGGGATGTAAAGGGGAGTGTGAAGCAGCTCAGCCTGAAGCTGCTGGTGGACGTTTGGTACAAGACTAAACAAATAACAGAGAAAGTTGTGGTTTTTAACAACCTGTGTCAGGTGTTTGAGCCTGTGTGTTTCAGTGTGAAATGCTGTTTTGCACTGATGAGAGAAAAGAGAGAAATATCTGAGAACTTATTCCCACATCACTTCCACTGTTTCCACCTTTGTTTATCTACGAGTTTATATCATCACAAGGTTTTAGCCTCGACTCCACAAACGAGTAAGCAGGTAATTAGTGGTTTTGCCTTCACCGCCTCCCTGAGCAGCTTTGTGGCTGGAACAGTGGCTGTCAAACACTTTGTTCCTCCTTTCCCCTGCTCTCTCCTCCAGCCCACCTCCCTCACATCTGTTTGGGATAACGATTAAAACGGAACTAATTTGCTTTAATCTGCAGGAATCACGCCGCGCTCAGACTGACGTCCCTTCATTACAAACTTTAACGGCTGGCTGCTGTCGAATAACAAGCTTCGCCGAGCAGAACAGTCCAATAAAACAAAGTTTTGAATGTGTAATCAGTGTTTCCTGCAGCCTGCTGCCTCTACTGTCTTTGTGACAACCTTCAAGTGACAAAGGCAGCAACGTGCTGTCACTGTGGGCCGGTGGAGGCTGAGGTGATGTGCTCAGCGTCTCCACGTTTGAATTGTAGCTGTGGCTTGTTGTCGTTGTAGCAGCAGAAGCAGCTCAGCAGCTGTTTGAAACCAGTGTCTGCACGTCTCCAAAAGGTGGCACCACCAGCAAGACTCACTGACGGCATTTTATTTTTAAAACGTTTGTTAAACATAAAGATTTTTGTGAAGTGAGGACATTTTGGGAATTGGAGAAATATTATAAAAAGTGTCAACTTCATAGAATATTATATAATTAAGTTTGTCATTTTTTCTGAACTAAATCGACTGTTGGAAAGTTTCTGTAAAGAAATATTCATGTTTTTGAAGGAGGTGATCGGCTGGTCTGCTCCTCACAGACTCCAAAGGCTGTTTGTGGGCCTAGACCTGGTTTTCACGTTAAGCCTGGAGCAGGTTTAGTTTTGTGTCAGGACGTTTCAGCTAAACTAAAGTGCCACAAGAGATTTCAGGCTCCATGAAAGAATATACTTCCAGGCCTCCTACAGATTGTTGTATATATTTCTATGTGGGGCCCTGTTACCCCCGACCTTTCACCTCCTTTATGCCTCCCATGAAGCTGAATGTCCTCACAAGGGGGGAAACATAAATGTGCGTGTTTTCTGGAGAGGGGAATGGACGCCACTTCCTGCTCTGGGGCAGCGTGTCGGTCAAACACTTCCCTCAGGAGAGTGCTTTCTCACGCTGTAGATTACAACCACACACACACACAAACAGGACACACAAACACACTAAACCAGCAGATTTATGGGCCCAGAAGAAGAAACATATCTGAAGCGCTGACACGTCACTCAGGTTTTAACCTGTGTGGAGGACAGAGTTCAGACTGTATCACAGGTGTTTTACTGATCACGTTCTCAACCGGTTCAGTCAGGACCCTGATCCCCATCCCCACATCCATCTCTCTGGGTGTCACTGTGGCTCTTCCTGTGATGGTGACACCCGGGTCAGAAGTGAGAGTTGAACAGCTGTAGAGAGGAGGACTGGGAGCGCTGGTTCCGACACTGGGCCTGAACGGTCGTGACACATGTGTGTGCGTGAGGTCACGCTCTTCCCTTGACGCACGAGTGGATGGGAATTTCCACATGTTGTTAATAGATATGACCGAACCACAGACACGTACATTCACAGCAGGGGCTAAAAAACTAAACTAAATACATTAAAGTACGTATGACAGCTATATATAGTGTCTGTGGTGTGTATCAGCTAATTTAGTGTTTTATTTGAAAAAATCCTCCAACTTTTTAAAAACAACTTCACATTTCCTGGTTTTTCACACTGTAACCCACTGACCCAGTGCAGCAGGACTGGCTTTGGTCCTGCAGGATTTGGACAAGATGCTGCACCAAACAAACCCACCACTCCATCGGTCTCACCAGGAGCTGCTCTCCCAGCGTGTTCCAGTCTTCGCTTTAGGCGCTGGACTCATGAGAACTTTAAAGACCATCCAAGTAGGTCTGTCTCTCTAACACCAGGAAGTAGTTGGACTGGAGGCGTTCAATGTTTTTTTGACTTGTTGGCATTTGCTGCACATACACACCAGCTAAAGAGCTAAAATACAAATGAGCTGAAATAAAATTCACATTTCAATCACTGAAAATTTGAAAATGTGGCCTGAACATGTTTGATTTGAAATTGTGAGCAGTGATTTAGCAAAAAAACTATTAAACACTGACATATGATATATACAATTATATCTTTTTGTATGTTATGTTGTGCAGAGGGTTTGGAATTATTACCAGTCTACCACATTGTCTTTGCTAAAACCACCTCATGTTTCTGTCTATTTTACTTTATATTTTACTTCCATTATCTTCTCCCTCCCTCCATCCATCACATTTATGCCGTTTACTGTTGGTTTTGAACGAACAGCGCCCTCCTGCTGTTCTGTGCTGTAAATAAATCTGGCACATTTCAAAATAAAATGCAGCACAGGTGTTCAAAGACCCACTATGATATTTTTGTAAGATAATTAAAGTCATACTTTAAAATAAAATCTGTTACATTTCCAACTCTGTGTGTGTGTGTGTGTTTTATTTCTCCACATTTTTATGAGCTACAAAGTTGTGTTGTGTTGTTTCATTCATAGTAATTTTTATATTCTATTGTAAAATATCATATTATTTTACTGCCCAGTCTGAACCTGTAACTGCAGCTGAGAACCCAGTTCTGACCCTCAGACAACATTTCAGAAACGGTGCTGTTCGTTACGCTGCGTGTTTTTTTTTTACAGCCGCTGCGTAAAACAGCGTCTTTGCAAAGGATAAAGCGTCGGAGCGTATTTGACCTACATTTGTGCATGATGTTGTCACGCAATATGAAATTTCAGTGGGAAAAGGCCAGAAACCATATCGGACCGTGGTCGTGTGCGTGTGCGTGCGCGTTTGTCGCCGTATCTGAGCGGAAAATGTGATATTTGGGCATTTCCTGTCCCGGTGCCTCCGGTGTAAACCGCAGAAAGACGTCGTGCAGGGGGATTCGGGAAGGGACGCGTTGACCCACGTACGAGTCCACAAACCTGCGTCAGAGGCCGGTGGGTAAGTGTTGGGGAAGGCTTCTTCTCTTTTCTCCTTGTGTCAGTCACAGACGGGCGACAACAGCACGACATCTTCAGTTTACACAGGGAGGTGAGGGCTCTCTCTTAATGTGAGGGACATGTCGCTAATACCAGACGTCGTTGAACAATCGTACGTTTAAAGCCTTCTCGCTGCTCAGTGGGGGTGTGTGGGTTGAAATAAGAAAGTGCGTGATTTTATACACCAGCACGAGACAAACCTTCACTTCGGTCTTCATTTAGTCCACCGAGCGGTTTGTTTTTCTGAAAATCCTGACCCATACTGCTCAGCATGGACCCTGCTATTTTGATGGAAGGGGGTCGTAGGAGAACAGACGGGACAGTTAAAAAAAATCTCAGGTTCATAGCGACACACTATCCTATGCCATTTTTATTGCTGCCGAATGTGAGAATGAATCGAAATGATAAAACACATCACATTAAATTATATTTTTATTTATTCATTTTAGCCTGTGCACGTAAAAAAAACATAATTTACGATCTCTGAATGGAGGTTTGATTGTCTTCTGGGAAGGATGCCTGAAAGACGTTATAGGTGATGCTGCACAGCAGATTTGGTTTGTTGTTACTTCATCGTTTTCTTTTAACACGTTTGCTATAACATGATGTTCCGATCACAGGGGAAAATGAGCATTTACGCTTCACCCTGTGGACGCCCCGAGTCTTGCGGACGCACCGAGCCCTGCTCCCCGACGCACTTTATTACCAGACCCGCTTCAATGAATCCTGCATTATCAAGGATTCAGTGTTAGGGGTCATTTTACAGCAAACTGTAAATACTGGTCCAGAGCCTGTAAATTCTAAATATTATAAGCCTGTGTAGTATTTCTAAGAGGTTGGGACACTGTTTGTTCTGTTTTCTAATCTTTGATATTTCTGTGGTTTAAAAACATTTATTCACTTGGACCTTGAAATATTTAGGAGCTTTCTCTCAGTGATGTTTTGTAAAATATTGATACCTTAAAAGACGGAGGACTTATTTTATTTCTTAATGAGTTTAGATTCAGCAGTTTAGATTCTTCAGTGCTTTCGTGTGAACACATATTCCAGATATTCCAGGCTTTATTGTGCTGCGGAGGTTCAAATGAAGTTCTAAGACCTGCAGATCACAGTTATGATGTCAAAAAGAAGATTATATGTCTAAACTGCGACCAGATTAGAAGATGTTACTTCATTACATGTGAGCTGGCTGTTGAACAAGCCCGTAAACACTCGCGTCTCGGCGCTGAACTGGTTCAAGTTTGGAAATCTGATAGGAGGGAATGCGCGTCAAGTTCGCTGAGGATCAGGAAACCTGAACCGGAATTCATGACGTGTGTACCTCCAAAATAAAAAGGTTCAATTTGCATCTGAAGAAAAGAAAAAATGAAATGATCAAATAAGAAGAATCAGAAATGGCCTTGCAGTTATTAGTTGATTAGGTGATGTGCAAGTATTTTGCTAATCTATTAATGACTTTGAGTCAAAAAAAATCTGTTCTTGTTTTAATTTTCCAGGCATAATCATTTCTGGTTTCTGTACTACATATCTTTGGATTTGCTACAGTGCACTACATGAGAGTCTGGTTTTATTTGGGTATGCAAATAGTGAATAAAAGCATTATAAGGGGCATTTAAAAATGACTAATCTCTTTATATTTTTTGGACACTTGTAAATATTTTACAGTTATTTATTTTTCTCAGTGAGTGAGTAAATGAAATGAGTTGCAGTCCTGCTTGCGTTTTGTTTTGTGTTTTATTTTGAAGGCGACCCCCGGAAGTCCTGCGTTGGTTTGTGGGTAGCTTGACGCCGCTGACAGGGACAGGCAGCAGTATGCGGAGCAGCTGATGCTCTTACGGGGCTAAAAATAATCAACTTTTTTCTCTGCAGCTCTCACTTTATTTTCTTTTTTCCCTTTGGCTGTTTCTGACTTTTTAAAATCACGGTGTCACTGAGGACTCTTACGTTTCTCCGGATGTAAGTGCAGTTTTGAGTTTTCTCTTTAAGCTAGCTTAGCTAACTGACTCAGCCTAATGTTATTGACTTTCTAGTGTCGTTTAGTTTTAATTAAAACCTTTTGGTTTTGTAACCGAGGCTGTTTTTCACCGCTGGGTTTGTTTTTAATACAAACTGAAGGTTCATTTACTAGTTAACCTGTTATACCTACATCAGTTTTGTTATTTTAGCACCACATCCACTTGTCAACTCTCCAGACCAGTTAACTGTTAAAGTTAATTATGTCTCCAGAACATAATTAAATTTGGTTTAACTTCTTGTTATGTTAAAGGGACATTTATATGGAAAAAATACCGAAACACTGGGCAGAAAATATGAAGGATCCTCAAAACTAAACAATGGCGGGAAATTTTTGAAGCTGTTATAAATAATTTCGGTGACCAAAACTACACAGGAATCAAGAATCACCAGAATCTTAAACCATTTATGCAACATGATACATGTATTTAATATTCGTACATAGGACTAGTATGTTCCAAACTGTGGTTATTTTTCTGTCCATGACAACAAAATACGTGTTTCTCTTGACCCAAACAAAGATGGCCACCGGATGTAGCTATTCCAGGCGCAGATTTTCACCAATCGGAGCACCGACCCCGATGAGGCAATTAGCCTGCCAGCCTCAAACCACGTCAGGGGGAAAATGTCGAAACAACAGGTGGACAGCGTTAGACTCTAAAAGCGATCAAATGTTTAAATAATACAAGTGACTTACGTTTAGGGCTGCAACTAATTTTCCTGATGAATCAATGAATCTTGGTTTGTTAATTTTATACAATTTTAAAACGTTGTTTAGTTTACTGTCATATGTGACAAAGAAAAGCATCATCCTGAGCTATGGGTTCACTGGAACCTGCAAATATTTTACAGCTAAAACAATTAATCAGTAATCGAATTAGCTGACTGTTAATTTTCAGTCAAATGACTAATTGATTAATCAGGATGAATCATTGAATCGGGACGTTTGGGATCCAGGGCTGTGCAGCAGCCCGTCCCATCAGTGTGTGGGGTTAACAGTAACAGCTATAAAAAGAACAACCTGAGTGTCCTGAAACTTAAGTCAAGGCATCATGACAGCTTTAAATGACATTTCCAACACGTTGCCGTCCCAACACTTAATGTTCATTTAACATTAATGCAGCAGAAGCCAGAGGGCATGCAGCTGGGCAGTGCTCCTGAAATAGCTCTCATGTGTGACACTGGCCTGCATCAGTGTGAGTGAGCCTGGGCTCTCGAATGTGTGACATACCACCAAAATGCCTGACTGAGTCTCCAAAGCTCAGCCAAAGGACGACAAGTGAACCCTAAGATTGGATAAAACACATCAGAGTCATGACATGAGTTTGTCTTTTGCTGTGTGATCTGATGTCTAGTGTTTCTTTGTTTTTTCACAGATTGACTCGAGGCTCGTGTGGAGCAGTTGGGTGGTGGCATGGCCCTGTCGTTTTGCGGCAGCAACAAGTGTATCAGCAACGAGTCTATCAGCAACAAGTGTGTCAATGCTTACAGCGTGGATGAGGGCGTGCTGAACAATGGCTGCTTTGTGGATGCTCTCAACCTGGTTCCTCATGTCTTCCTGCTCTTCATCACCTTCCCCATCCTCTTTATCGGTAGGTGATGACAACACACACGTGTCTGTTGTGTATTGCCAACTTCAAGCCAATGTTTTGTGGCAGGTTTAGTGAGAAATAGGTACAATTCATGTATTTTATGCTCAGGTAAGTATTACTGTTACATGTTTGTGTTTGTTAGGATGCAGTGTTAACAAACTCGCACACACGCGCACACACTCACACACTCACACTCACACACACACTCACACACACACTCACACACTCACACTCACAGTTCTTTTAACTTCTACCTAAATCTAAAATAAGTGGCTAACAACTAACCATGTGGGTAACAACTATTTTTAGTGAAGACATGCCTCCCTCTGGGTGGTGGACACACACACACATACAAGGGTAAAGTGAATAAGTAAATAAAAATCAATTTAAAATGTAAGATAAGTACATAAAGAGTTTCTGTGCCTCTGCAGAAAAAAGGGTATAGTCTGGGTAACGTGGATTCTGGCTGATGAGTGAGCGTTTCCTGCTTCGGCTCCTTAAAGTTTCCCTTCTTCTGCTGGAACGTCTCAGAACTCCCAGTAGCTGTCAGGACAGAATGAACCCAGCTTGTTTTACTGGAGCAGAGTCAGATTGTTTCTGACTGTTTAATGTGTACTGTACATGATTCTAGCAGACCAGGAGGAGTGAACATGCTTTTCTGTCTATGTGTGTTGATGCTATGACAAGACCAGTGCCCAGACTGAACTAATCTTGCCCAGTGCATGCTGGGATACATTCCAGCCCTGTTTGACCCTGTATACCACAAGAGAATTTCAAAATAGATAAACATAGACAAGAGTCAATCCACAATAGTTTTAAATCACAGTTTTGTCCATTAAAAAAATGTTGCATGTATAATAAACCAGATGGGAATTTCTTTTTGGCTCATTCAGAAAATTAAATACATGACAAATCATGAAACCTTTTCCATGTTTAATAAAATACTAAAATTCTCTTAAAACTCCTGGTTGATTTGCAACATTGCCCACTTGGGACCAATCCATGCAGAGCTATTGCAGTGACAGTAGATGGACATCTCATGCTAACCCTGATGAATGATGCATGAACCTTTAATAAGGGTTAAAATAAACAACATCGACTGTTTATGTTTTGTAATGATTACGGCTGGTGTGGAGAGCCAGGTCTGTTTGTGGATCTGCTTCTGGGATGATGCAATACTGAGATGCTCTTATGAAATGTTTTATTTATTTTATTAGAAAGGAGAAATGTGCACAACAGTGTGATAATATTAATAAGATTCTTATTTTCAGCTTGCACCAACTATCATTTTTGTCGATTTTAATGAACAGAGATTTAAATATAAGACATGAGTATATCTGGAAAAATGATCTGTTGGCTGTAAGATTATTGGACAGTGAGCACTTTGTACTAATGTGTAATCTGAGTTTTTGCACTCTGTCTCCTACTGAACTGAGTCACTTCATTTTTTATGCTTTTTGATATTTGGAGTTCTAACCTCCAGCATTAGGAGCAACTACCTTGTCAAAATAAGAGATACAGAAATAGAGAATAAAGCCGTTATTGTAATGTGTTTGCATTAATCAGTTGGTTTCACACTGCAGGTTGTAAACAATGTTGTTCCTGCCGTCTCAGTCAACCACAGCTGGTTATGGAGCCTATTTGAATCTTTGAGTTAGTTTTAACTTTATGGAATAAGAAGAATTTAAGGTTTGATACTTGATTCAGATTGAACAAAACAAACGCTACTGTAATTACATTTTCCTGTAGTGATGCTGACAGAGCAGTGAAGGCAGGAAAATGTGGGACATGTTTTTGTCGCAGTAGAAGTTCATGATGAAATGTAGTGTCAGTTCCCACTGAGCTGTGTTACTGTAATCTTCACCCCAGTGTCTCTCTGTGTCGTCTGGTGGGTAGAACAGATCTGTTAGTCATATTAACTTTTCCCTCTTCCACACACACACACACACACACACACACTTTCTTGTTACCAGTGTGAACACTAAGCAGCTTTGAATAGTAGTTTCGAAAGGATTAGAACCACAGATCAGTGATTCAGTGAGAGCTGGACAGTTGCTGTAGTGAACAAAACTAGACTGACCAAAATACAGAAAATATTATTGAACATTAACAATGATTGGTTCAGTTAGCGCCTATTTAATTTACTTCACTTATGTAATAATCAGAAAGCACTTCTTTCCTAATATACTGCTGCTGTAATAGATTAGTATTTACTGAGTGTGTGGTTGGTTATTTGTTGTGTGTATAGTCATTTATGGGAATAGTCCTGACCAGAAGCCCCCAGCCTGGTCCCCAAGGACCCACTAATTGATGCTTCCTGGTTCTGGGTTTTTTATGGTCTCTGTCCCCTGAGCCTCCAAAATGGCTGAAATCCATTTAGTTAGGAACAGAAACAAACGGGATGAGAATTATTATCTGGGCTCCCGGAGTATCACTCCTTTTTACCAATAAAATACATTTAGATTGATCTGCCACACATACTTTCACTAGTAGACCTGCGCTAAGGCATCAGGACTCTGTGTTGGATTTAAAAGGGCAGTTTAGTTGATTAACCAGCCAGATGATTGACAGGAAATCCCCTTTAAAAACCAAACACTGCCCCAACATCTCCGTTTGGCTTCCTCTCCCTCCTGTTTCATGTTTTTGTACTGCTTGCACTTAAACAAATAAATCAAGTTAAATTCCTCGTGACATTTTTCTCTGTGTGTTTCTGTATCTTCCTGGTTCAGGTTGGGGCAGTCAGAGCTCAAAGGTCCAGATCCATCATAACACATGGCTTCATTTCCCCGGCCACAACCTGAGGTGGATCCTCACCTTCTCACTGCTGTTTGTCCATGTCTGCGAGTTTGCAGAGGGCATCGTCTCCAACCAGTGAGCCTGCAGAAAGATATTTGTCAAATATATTATTACACACAGTATCATTTTTCATCATGTCGGCTGAATAAATAATGTTAGTGAATTTGGTGTTTTTCTAAGAAATTCAGTAGTTTTCTATATTAATTTGCCTCCCACTGTAGGAATATGGACCACCTCCATCTGTACATGCCAGCATTCATGGGTTTCATAGCAGCAACAACGTCAGTGGTTTACTACCACAACATAGAGACATCAAACTTTCCCAAACTGCTGCTGGGTAAGTCTTAACCCCGACAGCTCAGCAAGTCTCAGATATTCCAAGAGTAACATGTATTTTAAAATGCAAATTAACTCCTGCTGTCTGTCTGTAATATTACACTACGTCACCTTTCTGCTACTGCACAGTGCTTTTTATCTACTGGGTGTTGGCATTTATCACGAAGTCCATTAAGCTTTGGAAGTATGCAGAGTACAATGTCGGACCACAGTACCTGAGGTTCTGCATCACAGCCCTGTTGGTGATCCTGTATGCTCTACTGATGGCTGTGGAGATGAACGTCATCAGAGTCCGGGTAAGAAATCATCTGTCATTCGGCATCAGTTAGTTCAGTGTTTAACCCAGGAGGAAAGTCGGTGGTATTTTAGGGGGTCATGGTTCTGACAAAGACGTTAACTGTTCTCATATCTTCTGGTGTCTCCCCGTAGAAATACGTTTTCTTCACCAACCCCCCAAAGGTGAAGCCACCAGAAGATTTACAAGATTTGGGTGTTCGCTTTCTGCAGCCATTTGTCAACCTGCTGTCCAAGGTAGCAGACACAAACACGCTGGGATACATTTGGATTTTTAACATATTAGAGTTTAAAACATTGTTATACTAACATAAACTCAAATGAACATCCAAAGGAATTTAGCCAAGTTTCATGTTTACACCACAAGTTGAAGTTAAAAATCACGGTTGACAGCAGAGTTTCATTTCACACTTCATTATAAGTTGGCAGTCCCAAGTCTTACTGGAGCACTGCACAGAAAACGGTACAAATTCTTGGCACCTTTTAGGCAACATATTGGTGGATGAATCCTCTCATCATCGGAGCCCATAAGAGGCCTATAGAGCTGAAGAAGATCGGCAAGCTGCCCATCGCCATGAGAGCCCTCACCAACTACCTGCGGCTCAAAGATGCCTACGAGGATCAGAGGGTGAGCAGATGGATTTCAGACTAAAGCTATGTTCCAGCTGTATGGTCTTCCTATTATTAACTCTTCCTATTACATAACTATATGAGAAGAAACAAAAACATCTCTGTGTATCTTTCCACACAGACAGCAGAGGATCCGTGTCGTCCCCCGTCAATCTGGCGCTCCATGTACCGAGCATTTGGACGTCCCATCCTGCTCAGCAGCACTTTCCGCTACCTGGCAGACCTGCTGGGCTTCGCCGGGCCGCTCTGCATCCTAGGCATCGTAAAGCACCTGAAAGTCAACAATGACACTAACACAACAGACAAGGGCGTAAGTATGAGACTCTGTGAGCCAGAGAGGCCGGTATGTGAGTGTGGACTGATCTGTTGGTCCTCAGTTTGATCTCGAAATGTATAAATGAAATAAAGAGCGAGTGAAAGGCTTTAATTCTGCGTTTACACCGTACTGGAAGTAGGTTGTGACAGTGTTAAAGTGTAGTGTATATACAATAGCTTCTACAGATTGCTATATAAAGTGGTACCCACTGCTCAATCCAGAGTTCCCCTTCTGACCCCGACAGCTGTGAGATATAAAATTACTGCTTTGACTTGGTGCACAAACTGATGCAGTTACGTTTTAACACAGACGACAATGTGAGGAGTTAACGTCACGTTTCCCTCTAGAGAAATCACTTTGGAAATTTGAACCTGTGTTTGGGCTGATGCTCCTAGAGGGATCAAAGCCTGCTTCACTTTATTAGTGCTAAACTGTGGGATGACTTCACGCACGAACTGTGTCTCTGCCTGTTTGTGATGTTGGGTGGTCCAGCCAACCAATGAATGCCTTATTCCCAGTGTGATGTCACCAAGGCGTTGGCTGCAGTCATTATGTCACCGTCAGAGTCTGCGTGACTGCATGTCTGAGTGTGTGCAGGACGACCGTGACGAGCTGCAGAAACTCACGTACTTGAATGTGCTTTTGCGTCATAAATTAATGAATGATTAATCGGTGAGAATTGAAATTGTTTGGCAATAGACTGATCGATTAAATAAATAATCGTTTGGCCTGAATCCGTGCACTCTGTCGTTCCTGATACTATGGATTCTGCGGTGTTTGTTAATCAATACCAGCTGGACCAAACCGGGAGCTGCCACACTACAGCGATACAGAACAGTACTGTGCACTGGGGGTGCAGCAGGCAGAGAGAAGGCAGACACATTCACAGACTGTCCATTTGGCGAAGGAAGAGACTCCGGCAGTGCCGATCACAAACATCGACTGTCTTAAACCCATGCCAGCAGAGGTCATAATGCAGGCAGGTGTTAGGAGAGGCAAAGCAGATGCTGTTCTAATGACAGTATTTATTAACTCAGTCCATTTGGCTCGACCCTGTTGTAGCTGATGTTAAATGTGAGCTGCTGTTGGGTCCCTGCCTGATCTTATAGTGGGCACAATGGGCAGCAGAGATAAAGAGCAGAGCAGGGCTGCATTTCTGAGTGACATGGAAAATTTCCCACTCAGCTCACACTGTATTTCACTTTAGGACACAGGGGGATCTGCTGAGCATTAGACTGAGCTTTTTGATACTTCTCAGATAAATATATTTATACATTATCCACCAAATATTGCACCTAATCTGTGCTTTCAGGGATTAAAATACTTACATGATGAACCAGTAGCTGGTTCTGTTGAATCTGTGCCTGGAAGAGACAACAGATTTGGCTGGATATATGATTTGGCAGTTTTCTCATACAAGCTCATGGTCACATGATCAGTTTCTGTTTACTTTGTGCAGAGAACTGAATGTGTTGAACCTCAGTGTATTTTCTGTGTATGTGCTTGCAGGACGTGTATTTCGGTGTCCACTTCATGTCTTCCTCCATGCTGCTGCAGAACACTTCGGTCCTGGCTGTTCTTCTCTTCCTGGCTCTAGTCTTACAGCGGACCTTCCTGCAGGCCTCGTACTATGTCACCATTGAAACAGGCATTAACCTGCGGGGAGCTTTGCTGGTGAGTGAGGAAAATGGGTTTAGACATTTTATTTCCATACTGATGCGTTGGTTTGAAAACACAGGACCAAAGGTTGAGCTGAAAAAATGTTATCAAAACACGTCATTCTGCAGATTGCAGCTATGCCAACCATAAGTTAATGTGGATGAATCACTCAGTGGGATAAAGCCTGTCGCATTTACACGTCATCTCTCCATTAAACCACAGGAAACTGCTACTATTCTCATAAACATCTCACAGACAACCTGTGCATCAGCAAAAATATTTTAACATGAATGCATCATATCCATCATATTAGTGTTGTTATATTCTATTTTCATGTCTTTTTTTTTTTTAACTAGGCAATGATTTACAACAAAATCCTGCGTCTGTCCACCTCCAACATGTCCATGGGAGAGATGACACTGGGGCAGATCAACAACTTGGTGGCTATAGAGACCAACCAGCTGATGTGGTTTCTCTTCCTCTGCCCCAACCTGTGGGCCATGCCTGTGCAGGTAGGAGAAACTAGACCTCCGTATGTTACTGACTACACTTCACAGCCACAAATACACCTGCATTTTTTAAAAACCTGCATAGTTTCAGTCACGACATTTTTCTCATGTTTTCTTTACAGATTGTGATGGGAGTGATCCTGCTGTACTATTTTTTGGGCTTCAGTGCCTTGGTTGGAGCATCTGTCATAGTTCTGCTGGCTCCGATCCAATATCTCGTAGCTACAAAGCTGGCAGACACACAAAAAAGCACACTAGTAAGCCTTGTAACTATTCTGAGTAAACCATCTAATTATAATTGTTTTGTTTTGAAATACGTCACATTTACTGCAGATTTTTCTGTAGTTCATTGATGTAAATCCATTACTCTGTAAGAGTTGGTAACTATTTTGTTATCTCTTCCAGGAATACTCTACAGATCGTCTGAAAAAGACCACAGAGATCTTAAAGGGCATTAAGTTGCTGAAGCTGTACGCCTGGGAGAATATCTTCTGTGACAGTGTGGAGGAGACCAGAGGCAAAGAGCTCACCAGCCTCAAGACCTTCGCTTTGTACACATCTATATCCAGTAAGATGAAAACATGAGTCTGGATTATTGTATGACTGCAGAACATAAACTTTGTATTTGTTATATTATTGGCAAAAACATGGATACATTATTGGCTCTCTGCATCTACGTTTTAGTATTATTTGAAATCATGTCATGCTTTCTTATTGATACATGTTGTGAAACAGTTTTAGCTGTTTTTTTTTATTGTTTTTACTGTAATTTGTCTAATTTACTTTCCTACTTTGTTTGAAGTGCTGCACTAAAACCTGTTGTCTGTCTCTATGCAGTTTTCATGAATACTGCTATTCCCATCGCTGCTGTTCTTGTGGTAAGAAAACTTTATCACCTCTGTAGAGGGTGGTAATCTGAGAATGTGCTGTTTTTCTGTTTTCTTCAACATAACATGATCTGCCAGACGCATGTTACGAATTAAAACCTTGTCTTATAGACGTTCGTGATGCATCACTTAATTGATAAAACTGATCCAAGTCCTTCCGAAGCCTTCGCAGCCCTGGCGTTGTTCCACATCCTGGTCACCCCTCTCTTCCTGCTCTCCACTGTCGTCAGATTTGCTGTGAAGGCTCTGGTCAGGTTAGTGTGTGTAAAAAGCTGCTACTGGTGAGGCCAAGACCATTTAGACTGGAAGTGAAGGAGATGTAGACCTGACTAAAGAAGGGAGAGACACTGGACATGCTGTGTTACAAACTGGATGTGGTTCCTGTGGTGAAACTAGGTTAATGACCATAGATGAAACCTGACTTCAGTGAGGAGAACCTCTAAGCTCCTGAGAGATTACTGGTATTATCACAATCACATGTATTCTTGGACTGTGTGTGTTCACAGTGTCCAGAAGCTTGGTGAGTTTCTTCAGAGTGATGAAATCGGAGATGACAGCTGGAGAAATGGAGACATGTCTGTTTCCCTGGAAGCTGGAAAAAAACACCCAGGGGCGGTGAGTCCTAATACCATTAAAGGGATGTTGAACTTAAAATATATCTTTAATTAATCAAAACATAATCAAGGCATGAAGTCATAGAAGTTATATTTTCCTTTAATATACCATAGAAGTCTAGTGCCCTGAGGGCTGCACAAGGAGTTTGTTTGGTATTGGTGTTACTGAGGACAAATCTTCTCTTCAGGCAGCCAGTCTTCTTTTAAAAAGCAGGAATATACATTTTTTCTCATGTCCTCAGTTTAGGTCTGAGGCATGTGCAGGTGACAGATGTCATATTAAATGATTTACGCCTGATGAAGACTTTCCCAGCATTCACCCTGTATTTAAACAGACGGTATTAACAAAGCACACTGACGGTGCCAAAAAATCACTTTAAGGTGCTGAGTTTAACAGCCGGTGTTTCCTCACGGACAGGGTTTGGATCAGATGACACTGCACGCGTTCTTTCCGTGTTACTCCAGGTAACTTGCGTTGTTTCCGTTTTGGAAACAGGTTGCTTTACCCAGGTGTTCAGGGACATAATAACATGAGCCCAGAATCCTGCTGGGACAGGATCCTAATGAGCAATAAGCACTTCCTCCAAGAAATATTCGATAGAGATGTACAAAGGTGATAATAACACAGAGTAGCAGTGGTTCATTTAAAGTAAATGCAGGTAAATGTGACAAAATAGGTGAATAGTTACAACATCCACATATATGATAATCAAATGTGTCATAATTCACTGTAGCCCTGAGAGTGTAGTATAAAGTCACAGTGTTATTTCCTTACAGAGCAGCACCCATCAGTAAACATCATCATAGACATTAATCCTGCGGCCGTCTAAGGTGTCCGGCTGCGGAGGGTGTAATGGTGACTATGGTGTTGCAGTGGGATTATCGCTGGTCTAAAAAAGAGCACAGAGCTGAGGGACTCACACAACTCTTTAGCAGCATAATGGTTTTTAAATAGGATTGTAATGTGTGATGAAAAAACTCTAATGGAACATTTTCATTATTTTATTACTTGCACATAATGTCAAAGCCTCATTTTCAGACATTTTGTGAAAGCTTCTCTGAAGCCAAATGTTTATATAACGACTTTTATTTTTTGTAGTATACCAGGATTTTGGGAGCTAAGGGGCAAAAACTGCCATATTATTGAATTGCACTTTCTATAAAATTACCAACAAGTGGAAGTGTGAATTCTCTTTTTTCTGCTTCAGTTTTAGTATCCTAATGTGTCCCTAACTCATCTAGCAGTATCCCTGCCAGATCCCACATTCATCCATTCATCCCTGAATCCAATGGAAACGTAAAAGCAGAACTTCCTGTGTGCTAGAGGACTTTAGGATTATAAGAACAGGATAATGTTGTGACTCTTTGGGGGGAACATCCTCTAGACCTAAATCAGAGGGAACCCCCCACGTCATCTTCTCCCCAGGGAACTAAAGCGGATGCAGGAAAGTCTATTAGTCAGTACTAACATCAGATCTCTTCCTCCCCTCACTCCCATCTCTCCCTTGTCCTTTTCATATCCCCCTCAAGACCAAAGTCATCAACAGGAAGCAGCCAATGCGCTACCAGATGGACAACTATGAGCAGCCAACCAGGCGACAGATGAGACCCACGGAGACAGAGGACGTGGCAGTAAAGGTCAGGGTCAATGTTCACATGCTGGGGAGTGTCTGAAGGGGGGTGAGGACAGAAAAGATACCAAGGACATAAACTGTCAAAGGTTTGATAGATATAACATTATGGATTCAGAAAAGAATTGTCCCGTTAGCAGGACTGACCGGGTTCTTGTCAGTGAAGGACTTTTCAGAAAAAATCCTTATGGCATTTATTTTGCTGTTTCGTTCACAGTTGATGGGTCTTTATACTTCAGATCTGTGACGTGTTTCAGTAGAAAACGTTGATGTCAGGTTTGCTGAAGTTCTCCAGGCTTTTCTGTGTGAGACACTGAGCGAGATGGTTAATGAACTCAGCTTTCCAGATCTCTGCCTGGCACGTTCACCGTCCCTCTTAGTCATAAAGTGCGAGGAGACCTTGGGGAGTTGACAGGTTTAGACACTGAGCAGTGAGTCTTCATGCATATAAAGCAGGTCATTGTGATGAACAAGAAAATAACAGAAGAGACAAACACAAGAATGAAAAAGCAAAATCTAAATGTTTTCTGTTTGCTGATATGACAGTACAGATCATTACTGATATTTACTTATTTCAAAACCATCTTACATCAAGTGGAGGTCATTAACATTCATATAGTCACGTAGGAGATGCTTCCTATTATTATCACGTTTTGACTCTGCCAACAGCTGTTTCATATTTTTACATCTCTGGAATCATACATGTGATGGATGTTTATGTGTGTGTCTGTGAGTGTGTGTGTGTGTGTGTGTGTGTGTACTCAGGAAGTGTAGGATTCACATGAGAATTTGTTGTCCCTCATAAAGTGCCTTGTGTACGTGTCCAACATTTTCTCAGCCACTCTGTGAAGGCTGCTCTTCCTGTCTTATCCCTGTGGAGAGACGCTGCCGACCAGACAGGGGTCCCCTGGTTAGAGTGACAGACCACTGGAATACACCCACTAGCACATTTGTCTGTGCAGGATTTGATCAGCTAATCATTTCAACTGTTCACTGCATCACTTGTATATATTACATAGTCAGAAGCATGTGGACAGGCTAACATTAGACCCCTGTGTATGGCTGGTTTGGGCTGACGTCTGTGCCGGCCAGTCCGGTGCTTCCATCACCAAACTGGGAGAACCATTTCAAGCACCGTGCACCAAGGCCACTGTCCTGCTGAAACAGTAAAGGGCCAGCCAGACGCACCATCTAAACGTGTTCTCTGTTATATCGGCTGCTTTGTCAGGAGAGAAAAATCAGTAAGTGAAGAAGAAAGATGGGAATAGACATTCAGCAAAATGTCACAGGAGTCAAATTGAGGATGTTGTAATTCTTGTTGTTGTCGTAAAGCCCCAGGACTCCACTCACCCTAAAATTATGATTATTGAAATGATCTTTCATCCTCTGTGACATGAAACGAAGCTTGTAAACAAACTGTTCTGGATTATTTTCTCGTGGCTTCCTGCCTTTTGTATCTGTCTTTGCTTAAAGAGCAGGGACCCCACATTTTATTTATTTTAATGTTTCACTCCCTTTTTTTAACATATTCCATCCTTTCTCCTTCCCTCCCCTCCTTCTGGCTGTATATGACCTCTCTTTCCTTTTTTCTGCTCCATCCTCCCTTAGAAATGTTTTACCCAGTAGCCACAGTATCAGTTTATTTCTTACACATTAGTTTGATATGTAGGTTCAGACATGTTGCTGATGCCTGGCTGTTGTTACCTAATCACTTAATATGAGAAAGTGAGAAAAAATAACAACATGAATACACCTCTGAACATAAAAACGTTTAATTAAACTGACAATGGAGGAAAGATGCTCTTATCTCTAGATGTTGTTTAGGATCATGGGGAGAAACGGGAAGAATAGCTGGGGGGGGTGGGTTGTCAGATAACATAAACATAAAATAAACAAATAAATGCAACAGATGGGAGGAATGTAAACAGTTCTAGCAGGAAACAGGGTGACAGATCAGTAAACACAGATTGGCCTGTTACATGTTTCTGTGCTGTTGGACCGAGGTCTTTTTCTCTGGGACATTTCATGCAGTGAAAGACTCAGATAGTAGACGGACAGTTCACACTGCCATCTGTAACTTAAACACTCACCGTACATGAACAGGACTGTCTGTCTGTCTGTGTGAGCTCACTTTTGGATTGTGGTGTTTTTGGAGCCCATATTATTTACACAGACCTTTCTCACCTTACATAAATGAAGACTAATAAAGTTAAAGGTACTCTGATGTGTTTGACAGAAGGAGAATGTGTGAGGGTTTTCTTAAATTAAGGCTGGATTCCATTAAGATGTCCCAGTAATCAGACCTGTAAAAATAGACATTTGTTTTCATTTGACTTTAGTGTTCTCCTGTCTTATTATTATTATTTTGAAACTCGGCACATTTCAAAACATTAAAATACTGTGTAATAATAATAAAGTGAGGATGTAAAACCAGATTGAGAGAGAGTATCTTTAGTGAAAACAACTCTGAACAAAATTAAATGTCATTGCCAGTTCCAGGGGGCATAGTGTATAGTTCTGATTACAAGGCCCTTTGAAGCAATTTTCAGATTTTTGAATATGTAAGTAATTTTTGCTTGATATGAGTCTTATTATTTTATTTCTAAGTGTAATTATTATTGTCACTGACCCTCTTTGAAAACTGAAGAGAGCGTGAGTCACTGAACCGAGCCGAGCACCTGTTCTTCTTGTGTAATGACATTTTCTCTGTCAGAGTTCACTGAAACAAACTCTCCAAAATCTGAGAAATGCATCCAAAGGGGGGTGTTTGTTTTGGAGTCCCTCATAGCACGAGCACAGTAGGTGTTCCTGCTTGTGTAATGCAGTTATGTCAGCAGGGTTCCCTGCAATGAACTCACTGGTTCTTAAACTCTGGGTCAGGACATTAAATGGGTCATACACTTTACTCTGGTGGGTCTACACATAACAGGAAAACGGTCTATAGTCTGTTACATCATAGTAATTTACTGTGAGCCTTGAATAATGTTTCCACAGCTGCAATTGTAATATTTCCTTACTTCATCCTTCATTAGTCTGAATGTGCTGTCTGCACTGAATGGCTCTTCATATTTTTCTGTTTTTGTTCAGGTGGCCAATGGATTCTTCACCTGGGGCAGCAACCTGTCGACACTGTCAGACATCAACATCCGCATCCCCACAGGTAGGACTAACCGCTCCACCAGACGGTAAATCCCTTACAGCAAATCCCAGATTCATCGACTCATCAGTGTTTGAATTAACGTTTGAAATATTTTGTAGTATCGTCTAATTCAGGAAAAGAAATCAAAATCCTAAAAAGGCAGATGTGGATAACCTGTTAAAGTAAATTTGTCCCACACAGTCGTCAGTCCACGTCAGTCAGTTTGGCCAATTTAAACATGTGATTAGCTGAACTGACTAAAACTGAGCAGCCAATGAATATGTGAACTTATGACTATGAATTACCTTCAGACCATATCAGTCTCACCTCCAAGTGGCCCAAAGGTGCAGTGGTTTTACAAAATGTACACAATATCCAGAGAGCACAACTACGGCGTCATGACTGTAGTGGGATGAGAAAAACACCAGAGTTCTGAGGTGGCATCCTGGAGAAAAACTCAATGAGAATATTGTGTGTTCGCAAACACAATGCCCTGACAGAACGTGACCATACTGTCTGGTTCTGTTCATACAACACAGAGTTGTTATTTTAGAAGCACTGTTCTCTGCTAGTGTTGCCCATAAGTTCAGGACCTCCTTATGGCTGCCAGAGTGGACCTTGCATCACAGGAAAGCCTTGTCCATTCAATTTTATTATTGAAATGTTATTTTATTCATCAGAAGATTCCTGCTGCCTCAGAAATTGTATGAGTGCTCTGTAAAAACCCCTGAAAACGGGTCAGGTATCAGTCTAGATTCAGAGGTAAGGTTCCTTAATAGTCAGCTAAAAGGTAAAATTCATGCTCGCTGCTAAAGTGTGAATGAAACACCTGCTGCTAGGGAAGTGCAGTAATGCTGCAGCCATGGCACTAAAATAACAAGTGTCAGGTCATGTTCAGGAGACTGCCAACAGCTGGGTCGGGTAGTATATCACACACACGCGCAAACACACACAGACAGTTCCAGCTTCCCCCGGGAAGTGACTTGTTCACTATCCCAGTCGTGCTACTACTAAGACAAACAGGATCTGTTCTGCCAAATGCTAGTATAATGTTATTTGGAGAAACTGACGAATAATAAACTCTCATTTTTGTAAATGAATAAGTCAGACTTTAATATGCTGTATTGGTTCAATATATCTGTGACCCCATTGGTCAACAAAGTGTTATTTGGTGTAGCTATAGTGTTTCCCATGAAATCTAAATGAATCTAAACTCTAGTTCGTTATATTTGACTACACATTACACCGACAGTATCTTTCTCAATTTTTCTATCCAGGTCAGCTGACAATGATTGTGGGCCAGGTGGGTTGTGGGAAATCTTCGCTGCTGCTGGCGATGCTCGGTGAAATGCAGACCATCGAAGGAAGCGTCTACTGGAGCAAGTAAGACATTATAACCATGCCACTTTGTTAATATTTATTATTTTCTGTTTCTAATCTTAGTACCCAGGTATGCACAGGTCGCTGCAAACTGAAATATTTTTATATTTAGTCTTTTTTTTTTTACCAAGCAGTAAAAGATTTCCAATTTTAAGAACAACTGGTGCATTGTACAAATAAAGGACTCAGTGGCTTAGAGATAACTTAGATATGAATTAGTAGCTTGTTGTTTGTACACAGAGTGAAAGACTCATCGTTTGAGAGACGTCATCTATGAATTGGCATCAAATGTCGTGTGTAATTTAATTTTCTGTTCTGAGGGTTATAATAAAATTAGATGTTTCAGTTATTAATTGACTTAATCTTAAAATGTTTTCATTTATTAATGAGTGATGGAAAACTTTTATTATGGCTTTTATTATGAAACTACCATATCAGTGTTCATTATTTATTTGTTTCCATTACAACAGACACATTACTGTCAAATTAGTGTCAGAAGCTTTACAAAATGACTGGGGAATATTGACTTAGCAGTATTCTCTCTGTGTTTTACCCTGGAGGTGATTTTATTGTGATGGAGAGTAATGAGCCATTGAAATGACTGCTCCTACCACTCTGTCATTGCACTACTGGGCATGTATTTATCTTCAAATTGAATCTGCATACAGCAATAGACAGATTATGAGATTGGTCTTTGTAGTGTGTGTTTGTTTATCATGCCACTGACTCGTACGGTCTTTTCCTCATATGATATAAGGTAAAACAGCAGCCACCACAGATCCATATCTGCCTCTCTGGTACTTACTTGGTCAGTTTGAGTTACCTACTGTACATGTTGGAATGATATGGTTTTCACTGGTTTTGTCATACTAAGTAGAAATTCCTAAAAGCCAAATAATTTTACTGTATTTTTGAGGGCCAGCAAGGAAAAGCATTAATTTGATGCACGTGGGCACTAATTTTTCAGTCTTAATGTTAATATTAGCTACCACATCCTAAACTGATGTTTTGTTAATGGAGTTTTATTTTGTCTCTGTAATATTATTACTACTAAACATTATCATCTAAAACCTTAGGTCTAAGAAATGCAGCTTTCTTTCTGCATATTCTAAAAAAGACTTGTCAGACTGAAGATGCACATTAGTTTTAATAAGAGGCTCTGCGGCCACCAGGGCTGCACACTGTCCTTTGCTGTGTGTGTGTGTGTGTGTGTGTGTGTGTGCGCATGTGCACATCTGTGCCTGTCTGTGTGCGATTGCATACATACATGGATGTTTGTGTGTCTGGTTTCTTTTTCTTTACCTCCTGCCTTCTTACCATATCAGGCTGCCTGATTTTGAGATGGTCCGCGAGGGGAACATAAGGTACTTTCTCTCTGATCTGCTCTGTCTACAACATAATCATTTTCAGAGACTGTGAACACTCACATGTGCTTGTTAGCCATTTAGCCGAAATGGTTTATATCACTTCTGAAATCCATGGTAGGAGTGAAATGCAGAAAATAAAGTTCACCTATAGCTCTAGATGACTGCAGCTAAAGCTCTAGAAACACAGATGGTGATCTCCAGTTGTTTTCTATTTGTCTGTGTTAATTTCAGATAACCTGTTTTCTGTGTTCACTACAAATAGACACATACTTTTTAGATACAGGAGAAATCAGGAAATTCCAACACATACGTGTTAAAAAGCCGTGTTGCCTTAAAACAACACTTCAAAACTCTCCAGAAACTTTTCCAACCTGTCAGTTTAGTCCAGGTTTACTGGACCTCTTGACATCTTGTCTGGTCACTGAAGTTCTTATCTGCCCCCAGAGCTGCACTTCATACATGTTTATATGAGATGACATATGTTAAATATAAGCTAAAACCTACAGTTGAGCTGCAGACACTTGTATAGTGTCTCCTTCTGTAAAGGCCTTTAACACAGAGCATCATCATTACACCCTCACACCCTCACACTCATAAAATATGAGACATCATTGTCGAGGAAGCCACCAAACCTAATTATCGCACACAGACAATGACTGCATCACTTACATGGCTGTTCTTTTCTGGGTGGGAAGGTTAATTCGATTAACAGTTGGCAGGCTGTCACTGTGGCTTCATTGTCTGGGGTTTTGCATGAAAACTGTCTTCTTGTTTCTTTCCTCCCCCTCTTTTCTCTTTTCCATGTTTGTCTCAACAGAACAGAAGTTTGTTAGTCTTGTCTCTCTGTCTTTGACCATTTGCCTTCTGTTGTGTTACATATTCTTACAATCATAAGCACCAATATGCACACAGTTGGTTGTAGTGGGCTCGTTCTAACACACTGACGTGACTTTGACAGTTGGTCAGAGACAGAGGAGACTGACGAAGACATCAGGAGGTATATGTTCTTCTTCCCATCTCCTGCTTTCTGTTTCAGCTCTGAAGTGACCCTTTGACCCCTCATTTGCTGCTCCTCCATTTGCTTCCATCTGTTTTAACTTCCATTTGTTTTATTTTTAATCCGCTGCAGTAAGACAGATCTCCACCACAGTGAAGTATTTCAGGCTGTGCTGTTCATTGACACATACATACATAATTTAAAGATGACTCACATTTGTTTACATCTTAACATCTGTCTCACAGTGCATTACAGTATATCGTCCCTTCCTGCAGATTTGTATGGACTTTTGAGTGAGTGAGTGGACTTTAAAACTGTTAAAATAATACATACAAAACAGGAGGGGACTAAAATAACAAATGTTATGTTTAATATAAAATATATATTTTGTCTACGAGAGGATGTTGTAATCTCGTTTATTGTGTAGTGATAGTTTTCTGACCATTTAAATCCAGAATGATCACAAGTGCTGCTTTTCTTCCTGTTACAGCAGCATCATGCTAGCATGTACGTGTTCAGGAACAACTGCATCAGCCTTCATCAGTGTACTTTGTTCTGCGCCGCTTGTTACTCCTCTTCTACTGAGGATTTTGTTGTTTTTGTGCCATTTGATCCTGGTTTGTGCTTGTAATGCTGGGAGTCACTGGCCTAGCTCAGACTCTAACATACTGCAGGTTTTTTATTTATACAGCACAGTGTCGTCACTATACATGAGATCCGTTAGGCAGAAAAGAATTTATTAGTTTGTATCTAATAATTCATGAGCGACCCAAAACACATCATGGAGTAGTACTATACTACTGATGGAGTAGTATAATCCAAGGTATATCCCAACAGAGGGCCAGATATCAACTTTAATAAACAGCAAAATCCAATGTTGATGCCTGTTTCATATAGTAGTGATGAAGAATCAGATAGGAAATACTGAATTAAAGGGAAATGTCATGTATGTTTACTATGTTTATATAATAAAGTGCTTTCAGAGAAAAATCCAGTATTTTCTTTATGCTAGTTAAACTATTCTCTGTTCTTGACTAGTGCAGCTACAAACCTGTCACTCTGACTCCCAGTAGAGTGTTACAGCATTGTTGTTCTTATTGGTGTTTGTATTTATGTTTGTGTTGCTGTAGTTGGTGTTATCGTCTTGCAGCTCATCATTAACCCGATCCATGATTCATATTTCTCTCTCATATATCTGGCCAAATACTTTTCGTGTTGTGGTGGAGTTTGACAGCTTCCAAAACATAATCCTCCCGCTCATCCTCCTCCTTTATGTCTGGTTGCTGCTTTCATAAAGCTGATGGAGCAGGAGTACTGATGTGATATTTGCTTTTAGGCACAATGTTCATCAGTGTATTTTTGCTATCGGAATTGGATTTGTAAAAAATAACTGTTACAGCAGCATCATGATAGCATGTACGTGTTGATCTTATGTTCTCTTGCCTTTCCTGTAAATCACACAGGTACTGTGCATAAAATAGTTAACAGTAATGATGACTTGCACTTGCATCAGTATGCAGTAACTGAGTTCTAATTAAAACTTTTTACTATAATCTTTACAACTTATCAAACAGCTGAATGATCTAATTATACTTTATATTTCTACTGGACAACTTGTCACATAAAGGATGAAAAATAAATGTGGCTCTCACTGATGAGCCTTAATAGGGTGAATGAGGTGTAGCTCTTAAACACCCACCTTATAGAAATAATAAAATGAATGCAGCCTTCGCAGTTTATTGGAGGTGTATTCAAAACTTCATCAGTCATTTATTGTTTAGCGCAATTCACGTGAAATGCTCTGTCCACGATGATTCATCTGTCAGCAATTTAACCACAGTAAGGTGAAACTGCCGAGCGACAGTGGATCAGTACTCCTTCTCTTTGAAGCTTTATGAATGCGGGACTTGTAGTTCTTACCTGGCATCTCTTTTCCTCTGTTTCCCATGATGCACACAGCAAGAACAGACACTCGGTGGCCTACGCTGCCCAGAAGTCCTGGCTGCTCAACGCTACAGTGGAGGAAAACATCACCTTTGGGAGCCCTTTCAGTAAACAGAGGTGAAACCCCCACACACCAAAAAATCAGTCAATTTCATTTCTTTCTAACTGATGTTTTGAATATTAAGATGCTGAGGTTGTTTCTAACAAGACGTGTGTGTGTGTTTTATGCTTGTAAGGTACAAAGCTGTGATTGATGCCTGCTCTCTGCAGCCTGACATTGACCTGCTGCCCTTTGGGGACCAAACAGAGATTGGAGAGAGGGTATGTACAGGTGAACACATGTCAGCACAGGCTAGCCTCTGAATACACTGACACTTTGTACTTTAGGTGATGCGAATATATTTCTGTTGGTGGTAAATGTCGCTATGATTCAGGGCATCAACCTGAGTGGAGGTCAGAGACAGAGAATCTGTGTGGCCAGAGCCCTCTACCAGAACACTAACATTGTCTTCTTGGTGAGTGTTTTACTTTTCAGATTTTTATCACCATGTAATTACATCTGATGTTTTAATGTGAAACCCTCTTTCTCTACTGGATGAGTTTCTATCTAACCCTCAGTTGGCCTTTGGGATGACGAGGTGTCTGTTTCTTACTCATTTCTCTCTCCAGAGTGCAGTCATGTGTTTATCCTTCTAAGGAGTTGTGTAATTTCCTGTTGCCATTGGAAACTTTAATTGGTTATCAAGCATACATTCCACAATAAAGTCTGTCAGTGGCATACTTTTCTACACTCATCACACTCTGTAATGTCTCGAGCAGTAAGATGTGTCATTTGTAAAGCTGTGCAATGAGCAGGGATGTTGACTTTCTAATTAACATTATTTCACTTTGCATGTGCAGCTGTTTGTGCTTTTCAGATCTGATCTGATCTGAGGTAGATGTACGTCATACACAATAAAAAACATAATTCGGTCTCCGTTAACATGCACACACTGTAGAGCGCTCACACATCCAGTGAAAGAGACATTATATTGACATTATATTGATAATATGGGACAAATGTAAAGGACACGAAGAATTTGTGTTTGGTGCTTGCTTAAAATCAGAGACCAAAGTTTCTCTTTGCTTTCTGAGATGTACCAAATTCCCAATATATTGGAATGTGATATTCCAAGAATTTATTTGGGATGCAGTAGATATGTTTACTGTTTGGTTTTTTTTTCCATCATACATTTCTTTGTTCATTTTTGGGTCTCTGTAACAGCTGTTTCCAAACATGTGTCTACTTTGAATAAAAGCTGGTGTAATAACACATAAGTGAATCACCATAGACAGGACTCAGCTGATAACAGGTCCTGGCATTTCTGTACCACAAGAACTTTTCCTATTTTCCTATTTCCTTGTTTTCTTTATATCTTTTGTCTCACAGGACGATCCTTTCTCAGCATTGGACATCCATCTCAGTGATCACCTGATGCAGGAAGGAATCCTGAAGTTCCTGGAGGATGATAAACGGACTGTGGTCCTGGTCACCCATAAACTGCAGTACCTTATACATGCAGATTGGGTAAAAAATCATGAATTTATATAACAGTAACTTCTGTACAGTAGCACAGTTTTAGGGCTAGAACAACAAATATTCTAATAGTCGATTAATCGGTCATTTATGTTTTCGATTAATCGTATTTTTACGAAAGGATATAGAGGTCTGTTTTCAACGTCTTGTCAAAACATGAACCTTGAATGAGTTTGCCACACATGTAATATGAAAATAACACTAATGATTTTTTTTATGTGTGATGTTTATTAAACAGATCTTAAATTTTATTACATTAAAAAAATCACTTGTTTACTAGAATTTCACACTTAACTCAAAAGTGAGTGGCGCATTAACCCTAATAAAGCGACATGCTTTCAGACGAGCACTTGAACATTGCTACCATAGTGTATAACAACCATAGTACACAACAACCATAGTATATAGCAACCATAGCAACCGGGCGCCGCAGCATTGGCTGCCCACTGCTCCGGGTTTTGTGCACGGTGTGTGTGTGTGTGTGTGTGTGTGTGTGCACTTGGGTGGGTTAAATGCAGAGCACAAATTCCAAGTATGTGTCACCATACTTGGCCATATAAGTCACTTTCACTTTCACTTTTTTTTTAGTACATAACAACCATAGTATATAGCAACCACAGTGAAATGCACCCGTCAACCTGCTTGCCTGTCAATATCGCTCGCATTTCCAAAGTGGCCTGGGATGGAGTCAAAGTCCTGTCCTGAATCAGTGTTTTAGTCTGCCCTTTGTGTGAGCTCTGTTGTGTCTCCCGATGTGGCTGCAAGTGTTGAAACAACAACTCCAGACTGATTCTCATGACATTGCAGGAGGCTTATATGTGAAAACAAAAACATTTAATCCACATTGACTCCGACCTGGTTAAGGGGGGACATGGGTCTTATGCTTGTGTTTTAGAGTCACTGTGGATTAACATGAGATATTTTTGTCTCTGCAGCTGCTCATCCTCACCGTGTGATGCCGCACGCAGCTGCATCTCTAGCTCTAACTAATCGATAAATACATTTGTTGCCAACTATTTTAATAATCGCCTTATCACAAAATCGTTTCACTTTATTTAACTTCAAAACATAAATTTAAACCTAATATTTAATGATAGTCTTTGATTTGGTTTAGGTTTTTATGCGTTACTGAAATATTCTCTGATCTTATTTTAAAGCTTTTTATCAGCATCCATTCATTTAGCGCGTGGTTCATGTTGTCCTAATGTTTCCTGTGTGTTTTGTCCAGATCATAGCAATGAAGGACGGCTCTGTACTAAGGGAGGGGACTCTGAAGGACATTCAGACTCATGATATTGAGCTTTATGATCACTGGAAAACCCTGATGAACAAACAGGACCAGGACCTGGAGAAGGTAGAATGACAGGGTTTCATCTTCATCAGACAACACGATCACTTCCACCACACTCTGACATACGACTGTACCTTTCCTCTGTGTTAGACTATGCAATCTGTTTCCCTTCAATGGGCCACAGAGCTGATTTATTTATTGATGTGGGCAATAACAATAAAATCTTCTTTCTCTCTAATGTAATGTTGCTTTTCTTACGCACTGTGCTGGTAGGACATACAGCAGGACAGTCAAACAACACTAGAGAGGAAAACACTGAGGAGAGCTTTCTACTCTAGAGAGGCCAAGAGCCAAATAGATGACGAGGATGAAGGTAAGAGATTTCTGGTGGTGGCTATTTTCATCAAAAGTCTGATAAACGTTTAGTTTCTTATATTATCAGCCTGAGTTTTGGTAGTTTGGTTTTGTTTGCTTGAATCCCACCGTTCTCTCTCCCATCAGAGGAAGAAGAGGAAGAGGAAGATGATGACAACTTGTCCACGACCACCAACAGACGATCAAAGATCCCATGGAAGGTAATCCGTCTATACAGCTACACACACCTGTTTGACACACAAATGTTCTCTGCAAGCACAGTTTTTCTGCAAAATAAATAAATTCAACTGCATTATGGTTGCAGTGTTAGCGCCTCAAAAAAAAGTGTTTGTAGAAATGCGACTCCATCTGTGAGACTATAAATTCACCTTCATCTCCTCAGGTGTGCTGGTGTTACCTGTCCTCTGGTGGCTACTTTATGGTCTTCCTCATGGTGTTCTCTAAACTCCTCAAACACTCTGTCATTGTTGCCATCGACTACTGGTTGGCTTTATGGACGTCCTCCAAAACCAGTGGAACCAGCCCGACTGATAGTATCAGCAGCAGCAGAACAACCCTCACCTCTGAAACTTTGGTTGATGAGGTACAGTGTGACTGCATGGGTTTATTTTAATATATGTGTTACTTTAAAGGCTGATTCTGATAAACAAAGGTAAAATAGTGTGACAGTGACAATCTTCAGATTTTCAGTCAATATCCGGTTTTCCAAAGTTGTTTTTTTTTTTTTTTTGTAGCACCAAAGTTTATTTTTCAGGACCAAAGTTGTCACTGCTGAAATGTTGTTTCTGAAATGTTGGTTGTGTATGTGTGTGACCCACAGCAGGACTCCTACTACCTGCCAGTGTTTATCATCCTCTGTGCAGCTGGAATCACTTTATGCCTCATCACCTCTCTCTCTGTGGAGTTTCTGGGTCTTTCTGCAGCCACCAGCCTGCACCACAACCTGCTCAACAAGATCATCCACGCGCCCATCAGGTGCACACACACAAACACACACACGCACACAGAATGTATTGATCTGCTTGCCAGAAGATACCTGCTGTCACTTTAATTTAATTCAAGGGCACTATTGAGAGATACCGAGGTGCAAATATAGAAATTCAATAATATTTTGAGGTTTTTAAGTTGTGACTAAGATGAATGTATGTTAAACTCGTGGCCTGCTCACTGGTTCATTGTGCCCATGTGTTTGCTTGTTTGTATTAGTTCCTGATTGGCTCAGTGTTAATAGGGGGCTACGTTTGTTAGGTTTGTTAGGATGGTAGACTTGTTTAAAAGACAGAGAAGCAGCATTTCACAAACAAGTCCTGGTTCTAAGAAAGCACTTGTGAGTTTCCACCAAGCGACTGCACTTGATTTTTGTGGTTTTGTGTGTTCATGTTAACCACGCTTTGTCTGGCTCAGTCAACAACCGTAGTCGGTTGCATTAGCTGATATGTCTCTCTGTCCTCTTTTCTCTGGGGGGAGGAAAGGTCTGATGGTGGGGTTACTTAACCTTTCTTCAAATGGAGGCTGGAAAAAACATCCAAAATGTTTGCTTTAGGTATTTGCATTTGTTACCTCCCTCCTCAGGTTCTTTGACATCACTCCCCTGGGGCAAATCCTCAACAGATTCTCAGCTGATACTAACATCATTGACCAGGTAAATAAGGATCAATAACAGTGTATTAGAGAATTATAACTTATTGTCTAATTAGGTTGTTTAGAAAAGGCAAGATTTAAACAGATTTCCTAAATATTTGTCAGGTCATAGTTGTGTTTTAACCAAACAAGAATACACTTTCCCTTTGTTTCTTTTTGTTTTTTTAGCATATTCCTCCTACTCTGGAGTCTCTGACGAGATCCACGTTGCTCTGTTTGTCGGCCATCGGGGTCATATCCTCCATCACTCCTGCTTTTCTGGTCGCCTTGGTTCCCCTGGCTGTGGCCTTCTACTTCATCCAGAAGTATTTCCGGGTGGCCTCCAAGTCAGTCTGCAGTGTGTTTGTTGTGGATAGACTGCACTGATGTTGTTTTTGGATTTTAACACAGTTTAAATGTAGTTAGATGAAGTGAGCAGGAAACCTATTGGATTCATTGGGTCAAAATTAGTTTAAATTTCAGTGTTTTTAGAAAATCAGTGTTTTCCTCTATAGAATAAACTAAAAATACTGACTCTTATTTGTAGTATAATTTTTAAAACATTATCAATGTCCAGATTTTACTATGTAACTTTTGTAAAGTTTGTCTTTACAGAAAACACCATACAGCACACGTACATACATAACATAACATACCATACTCAGTTTTGCTTAATTGTGTAATACCTGTGCTTATTTCAGTACACATATCTATAAGAAAGTGCATATAATATGTATATATTGTGAATAAGTTATTATTTCTCTCAGGGACCTCCAGGACCTTGATGACTCCACACAGCTTCCTCTGCTCTGCCACTTCTCGGAGACCGCTGAAGGTCTCACCACAATAAGAGCGTTCAGGTACAGCCAGTGACAAAGATCCTAAGGATTAGGATTTCAGTACTTAAACTTACACAGAAAGTCTTACTGTAACCAAAATAGGCCTCATCTGAGCTTTTTGTCGTGTCCTCAGATGGGAAAGAGCCCTCACAATGTGGCGGAATAGAGAGATCAGTGCAGCCAATATATGGGAATGAAATGCGTCTATTAACTGCACAGTTAATGGTTCAAATGTTGGATCCTCTTGCTCATGTTTCATTTTTCAAAGTGGACTTGATTAATTGGTGTCAGCAGGATCTCCCTCAGTAGCTGCTGAAATAGTAAATGTTACAGAGCCACTAGAAGTAATATTAATGTTAGTATTTGTGGTTTTCCTGTTATCTGTAGTGACAGGATCATTCCTTCTGCCTTGTGTTGTAGTTATGGTTGTATTGCTAGAAGCAGCAGCGATTCCTTGTATTTCTGTCTTCACCATCTTTCCCATCGTCAGTATAATCCAATATTAAACAGCTCTCACGCTTTTTTCTCCTCTCTTCCCTGAGGACTTCCTCTTCCTCACACACACACACACTCACACAAATACACAAACACACACAGAAACAGTGAATCTGGTGTTGAGACAGATTCTTGGAAACCATGGGATAGTTCCCATTATCATTAACTGCTGGTTTCCCTCCAAACCAAGTCTGGGTTAGAAGGCAGTGATTTTTCCTGGGTGAAAACTGCCTTAATGGTACAAGAAGTAGCCCAGATTATAACAACCCGCCCACTCAGGAGCCTTAAACTCCACACCACCATGCATGAGCTGTATTTGGAGGCATTAGTGGTGTGTTGTGTAAGTAATGTAGGTATAAAATGTTTGTTTCAGACACGAGGCTCGATTTAAACAGCGCATGCTGGAGCTGACAGACACCAATAACACAGCCTACCTGTTTCTGTCTGCTGCCAACCGCTGGCTGGAGGTCCGCACGGTGAGAAGCACTTTCATGAACATTGTCTCACATGGTTGGTTTTCTCGCAGATGTTAGTGAAACATATCATTGTCTAAAGAAAGTCACTACATGACTTTACATCACCTGTTCTTACTTTATTACTTCTCCTCTGTGCAGGACTACCTTGGAGCAGTGATAGTGCTGACAGCAGCAGGAGCATCCATATGGAGTTTACGTTACGGTCTGCCTTCTGGAGGCCTGGTGGGCCTCGGACTCACCTACGCCCTCACCGTGAGTGTCTTTTTATGCAGATGTTATTTCACTAATGTGAAAAATTCAGCCTCGTGTTGAGAGCACTGTGTGCCTTAAAATAATCACATGACTTTACAGCTGTGCAGGTTTGTGGCACCATGAGGTTCAGCTGGCAGCTGCAGAGCAGAGCAAACAAACCGACACTAATACATCAGTTGTTATTTAATGTGGCAGTGCAGCCTAGTGGTCAGAGAGGCTGTTCTGGAAACAAACACCTTAAACATTTGGCATTTGTGAAAAAATGAACCATTACACCACAAAATCAACTGGATTTTCAACTTTACTATTCCAGCTTCTGATGTTTGATACTATGGATTTTATCAGGGTTCTCCAACAGCAGATTTTTGTGTGTCACTGTGCAGGTCACCAACTACCTGAACTGGGTTGTGAGGAACCTGGCAGACCTCGAGGTCCAGATGTCAGCTGTGAAGAAGGTCAAAAGCTTCCTCAGCACAGAGTCTGAGAACTATGAGGGATCTATGGGTAACTGAGTCCTTGTTATCAGGCTGACATGCACTAACATTAATCCAGTCTTACACTTTAGTGTTACACTGGTTGCGTCTGACATTTTAGTATATTTGATAATTCAGACAGAAAAATGTTTAGAATAATCTCACTGCTGCATTACATTATCTCCTTTTTCACATTTAGGTACTTTTGTAATATAACTACTAAAATTATCATCGGACATTAACTTTCCCTAATTACAGACACACCACAGCTCAGTATGATTTTATTTTCTAAGTACAAAGGCATGAAAACGCGTTGATGATTGCACAGAACAGTTTTATCTTAAAAACCTAAAAGTCCAGGAGCTGTGTTTTGGGTTTAGGGCATGTGCTGTTTCTGTGGGGTGATGCTGAAGGAATTTATTCCTGGCAGGTCAGATAAAAAAGTATGGAGCATGATTTAACTTGTATAATGAGCAAAGTGCCATTGAGATTACTCATATCTAACCGTGTCAAAGTAAATCTAACCAAACCCAACCTGTTCAAGTCTTGAACAAAAAAGGAAAAGTCTTTAGTGAATTTGCCAAAGGTCCTTTCATCAACACAGAGCAGCTATTTTGGGAAACATAACAAAAACATCTCAGAGCCTGACAGATGGCTGCAAGAAACAAAGAAGGTGAAGGAAAAAGGAATAAACAGAAAGAGCCAACAATAAAATGTTAAAAAAGGAGAAAAGCGGCATTAAGGGCTTCAGAGTCTCTGTCTTTCATGTACGGCTCATTTGTCTCAAGAGTTCTCAGCCTTTAAATGACCCGTGAAACCATTAAATCCCCAAACCCCTGAGTGACAGAGAACAGGAAGATTTTCCTTCTCTGACATCATGGAAGCTCCCAGCAAATTGATAAACGTGTTAGACAGGCCAAAGTTAGGGAGGAGCAGGGGATGACACACAGTCTGTGGCAGAAGATCTATAAGCACCAGATAACAGTCTCAGCCCAAAAACCTGTTGTTTCATGTCTTCTCTAGTTGATATACTTTTAATGTTTGGGGGCTCAGGGGTTTACACAGTCAGTGTGCTTCAGGATAAGTGAGAGTTAAAATGAGGCAAAGCATTAAACCCATCTGTGTTCCTCTCTCTCTCTAGACACCTCTCAGGTGCCCGAGAACTGGCCCCAGGATGGTGAGATAAAGATCCAGGACCTGTGTGCGCGCTATGACCCCATGCTCAAACCAGTGCTCAAACACGTCAATGCCTACATCAAACCGGGCCAGAAGGTAATTACCACGATGCTGTGAGAGAGCGGAGTGGGGCTGCATTGATCGGTGTGCGGTACAGTGGAACAGTTATACCTTTAAGGGTAGAAAAACACCAATACTGAAGGTTCAAGATTCAACATTTCTTCAGATTTGTTCTCTTCTTGACTAAGATCCTCAGAGAAAACATCATTTGAGCAGGAATTCACCGACCAATGACCGAGTGTGTGCTGCCAGAGCTGCTGTTAAACTCACAGGATTGTGTTAATCTGTGTGTTGAAGCGACTCTAGGTAGCAGGTAATTCACACAGTGCTGCTGGGAGAGAAGGACCTCACATCACAGTGAAATGTCAAAGTGTCTATAGGCAGAAGGGAAAGTTCTCAAGTGACCAAGGAAAGAGACATAGGGACGTAATGTTCCTTGTCACAGTGGAGATTTATCACTTTATTGGATCCACAACAACAGCTACCTGCTCCCAGCTCCTCTCCAACACAGAGCAAAGTAGCTGCCAGTGGAAAAATGTTTTATCTGGTTTAACTGTTCCAGCTCTGCTTCAGGTCTTTTTTGGTCGTCCAGGTTTTTCTTTGCCCTGATAAGTTCACCTCAGTAACGTGGACCTGACACTGGTATCACACACGTGTCTGATGTCCCACCGCAGTGTGAAGCTCACTGAGCGGCCTCTCCTCTTCCCGACAGGTGGGCATCTGTGGGCGCACAGGCAGTGGGAAGTCTTCTCTGTCGTTGGCCTTTTTCAACATGGTGGACATCTTTGAAGGTGGGTCTGTCTCCCGTCTTACAGAGACGTCGTGTTGTCATTTTTCCACCTCTGTCGTCTGTGTTGCGGCGTCAGTTTCTATTCCTGCACTGTCTCCCATCTTTCTTGGTCCTGCTCTCTTTCACCGAGCGCTGTATGTTTATGTTTCGTTAAAGGGAGAGTTTCTCAAGATAATCTCTTTTCTGTTTGGGAACATTTCCCTCAGGGTTGTTGCATTGAGTAGCTCTTGGCCCGGACTTCAACTTTCATCAGAAAACAGCACAACTCTGTTGGTCGCTCGGTATGACTTTCTGTTGCTTAGAAGAATTTCCTCTGATCTACTGACAAGATGAAGAAGATGCACTTAAACATATATTGCTGTTAGACAAGACGGTACTTTCTATTTAACATCACAGGATAGTTGAAGTATAGTTTCTGAGTGACTCAGTCGTTCAGTGGGGTTAGGGTCCTCACTGAGAAGGGAGGGAGTTCAGGAATCATCAGGTTTTCTGGGAAAACTGGTCTTACTCTATATTTAGAAACACGATATGGATGAGACTGAATTATTTGTAGTTTCCAGTAATTATCACGATGGAGCTGACATTGCTTGTATTGTTTATTCCAGCTGCATGCAGCCCTTTAAACTCGGCAATAATCACCCTGTAGTTTACAGTTCCTTTCTGAAGTCTGAAGTGCTGATCATAAACTTTTCAGTTTGCAAACCAGACTGTGTAAATCTGCTCCCTCTTAGTTCCTCTGACTAACTGGGACCATTACAAATGTGTCCCCCTTTATCTGTTGGACCCTGAAAATGTTTAGTTTCATCTATACATTAAAAACCATTAGACTCTAATGTTTATTTTCCAGTGGTGACTGGGATTTGGTTTGTAGTGGGAACATTAGTTCCATGAATGTATGTAAGAAAATGTTTTTCAGTTTAATTTGTGTGATTACGATCCACTCTCACTGAACTGCTCCACATGCTTTTCTCATTTTTGGATTAGCAAAGGGAGAATAAAGGAGCACAAACCATCTCACAGCTGCATGCCCTCAATGATTAGCTGACCCAGTTACATGATAACAAAACATAACAAGAAAATCTAGTTAGATCTACAAGATAATTCCTGACTTGAGGGTCAGAAGATGAATTAGAGAAACCACAAGGTAATAAATGTAAAGTAATGTTTTAAAAACATATTATTTGTTCTAACTCTTGATGTAAGCATTCACATCATCAAATCAAATTATATTTACAATGTAAAGCTGCTGCAAAGCACATACAGGATAAATGTCATTCGATGAGATTTAATGGCAGAGGTAGAATGAACCAAAGTCATCTGGTTTCCCTGCAAAAGATGTTCAGCACCATCCATAACCCTCGACCATCCAGCCTGTGTGATATTACTGTAAGTTTATGTTGGAGAAGATGTTTATTTAACTGGGCCTCTTTTCATTTCAGCTCTTTCTAAACACTAACTCTAACGAGAATCTGAAGCTCCTTTTGTTCTTTGTTGTTCTTTAATTCCCAAAAAGAGAACCTGAAGAGGACTCCTCCATCAGAGGATTAAAATCCCATTTTCCTGCAGTCATGTTCCACCTCTGGGTCAGACGTCCTAAAGACTGCAGGCATAAAGTCTTAAAACTAGAGTTTTATTTACCTGATTTTGCAGGCGAGTTGTAACCGTGTGATTCTGTTTCTGCTCCGGGCCACGATGAAAGCTCCTAGACCGATTATTCAAAGATGAGATTGCTCAGTCACTTTTTCCATTCACACACGGCTGGCTCACACACAGCACACACAGCTGGGCAGACATTTCATTTAACTGTAAATTAAGACATTTGTGTCAGCAGCTTTTCCTTATAAAGCAGTGAAATAAAACCCGAGTCCTGGCGAGTTCTGACTGGACCGAACAGAACATTCGTCACGGCGATAAACAGAAAAAACCTCTTTACTTTTGCAGAGGTGAAGAAGTTAAAGAGATTAAAACAGCTCAGTACATCCAACTTTCAGCGTTCTCAATAAAATCGCAGTAATTTAAACTGAAGCTGCTGCGGTTGGATGGTCCATGACTTAGATCACAAATGTGAGTGTATGTTTATTAATTCATTTGCAGGGAAGATCGTCATCGATGGGATCGACATCTGTAAGCTTCCCCTGCAAACTCTCAGGTCCCGACTCTCCATCATCCTCCAGGACCCGGTGTTATTTAGTGGCTCAATCAGGTACACAGGCGCCCTCTTCATATTTTCATTTTTAATAACCACGTCCTTTCTGTGTGTCATATGATGTCCAAAGCTCCGGTTCCTCACTTTTAATAAAAAAAAAAAAAACAACCCTCAGTGAGAGTCGACGAGGCAAAGACAGGACCTGACCTTGGCTCCTTAAAGGAACCATAGCTGGGAGTCTCACTCTGTAATCAACCACACTCATCTTTGGGGAATGTTACTCTGAAAAACCACATTATGAACCAGAAAGCAGGAAGTTAAAAGAAAACCTTTCCCTAGTGACATTTGATATCAAGCGAAACCCAAACTGCAGCAAGGAGCAAACAAATAGGAGAGAAATGGCTTATCATGACTTGTTACCCGGAGGCTTTTGTCCTGAAAGATGGTGGTCACATGACGACACAGCTGTCGGGTTATTGGTTGAAAACACAGTGGGAACTCTGGCTGGGACCTAACCTGACTTGAGTCACCGACGTCACTGACTGTGGAGGTCAAGGTTCTCTGTCTCCTTCTTCTCCTCTGTCGTACACACTCACATCCCCCATGTGTTTGTATTACTAGATGATACAGTGACTCTGTTTGTTATAAAAGACAGAGAGCATGTGCTGTTTGTTTGGACAGATACGCTGCTGTAGATGAGTGTGTGTGTGTGTGTGTGTGTGTGAGAGAGAGAGCGATGGAGAGAGTGTGTGTGTCTCTTGGCATTTTCAGCGGCTCTTGTTTATGTGAACGTGAGTCTGGGGTGAATGGTCGACAGTGACTGTTTCACACTGTTGTCTTAGATGTTGCTGCTACGCTCTGACGCTGTTTGACTCTGCCACACACACTCAGTGATAACACACTGCTGATTTATCACATCACGATTAGTCCTCCAGTAAATTCTCACAATCTGAGGTTTGTTGTTGAAAATAAACAAGAAATTAGGAAAATGTTATGTAACCTTTAACAGCATTAACTTCTCTGTATGACCCAGATATATATCTAACCTCTAGCTGTGACACTTTGTTATCAGGAACGCACAAACCGAGTGTGAACTGTGACCTCTTGCTGCAGGTTTAATCTGGATCCGGAGAGGACGTGCTCTGATGATCGACTCTGGGAGGCCCTGGAGATCGCTCAGCTGAAGAACATGGTGAAGGCGCTGCCTGGAGGGATAGGTGCGCTCTTAAACTGAACGTCCCCAGCTGAAGATGTGTTATATTGCATTTAAAAAATGGCTCTGATGAATCGAATGTGTGCTGATCTTTGTGGCCTCGTGTCCAGATGCGGTCGTGACAGAAGGTGGCGAGAACTTCAGCGTCGGGCAGAGGCAGCTCTTCTGTTTGGCCAGAGCTTTTGTCAGGAAGAGCAGCATCTTCATCATGGACGAAGCCACGGCATCTATAGACATGGCCACGGTGTGTGTGTGTGTGTGTGCGTGTGTGTGAGAGAGAATAAAAATAACCTGTAAATCAAATAGGATCTAGTTAAAAACCACAGTTTAAAAGCCTTTCAGTCATAAATGAAACAGTATTTTCTACATAACTGTTTTCTCTTCTCACAGGAGAATATCTTACAGAAAGTTGTGATGACTGCATTTGCAGACCGAACAGTGGTTACGATAGCAGTAAGTCCTTCAGTCTGTTCTTCTGTTGTTCCAAATGAAAACAAAATTGAATCAAGCAGAACTTTTACCTGGACTAGATGTTGGAACAAGTCCCAGTTGTGCAGGGAGTTGAGGTTTAAGTGCTGATAGATGCAGATATGAGGCTCTTTGAGCTTCATGTGCATCTATCACAAAGTGTTTTCCTTAAGGAAAACCTTCCCTGCATCTTTCCCCTTTTCCCACTGTTTCATATCTAACACAGTTAAAGTTCCTAAAGCATTTAGTGTCTTTAATATGAAATCGCTCCTCTTGGCCACTTATCTGCTCCTCTTTTCTGACTCTCTTCTCTTTGTGTGTCGCTGTTTTGTCCCTTTACTCCTCTACCTTCTTTCTTTTCTGCCCCTGTCGTTAATTTCCCTCCTTCACCCTCCCTTCCTCCTTTGCTGTCCGTATCCATGCTTTGTTCTGTCCACCCTCCTCTGTCTCTTCGTCCTGCCGCCAGCACCGCGTCTCCTCTATCTTGGACGCCGACCAGGTGTTGGTCTTCTCCTCAGGGATCCTGGTGGAAAATGACTCGGGTCCCAGCCTGCTAGCACAGGAGGAGAGCCTCTTCAGTGTGCTAGTGAGGAGTCACAAGTAGACCTGGATCAGCACAGACCACTTTGGCTCAGCTCGGCTCGTTTGTCTTCCATCCACTTTCCCTCCTTTTCTGTTTTTGTTTTTTTAATTTCCTGGCTGAGTCAGAGCTGGAGTCTGAGTCTGGGTCTGCTGAAGCCTTACTGCCACTGACAGCCTGGTTGGTACAAAACATACAACCATCTTTTATAGACGTTACACAAACAGTAGAGTTTGTTCACGATCTGCAGTGTTGTTTGTCTGTAATTGTTTAAAATAATATCAAATATCAACGTCTTTAACTTCTGTTAGCTTTACTTGGTTGGACCCAGGCGTACTGGGAGACTTAGACCTGCACTTCACCCAAGATAATGCCCAGTTATTGAGGCAGTTAAACTAACGTGAGGATAAAAAGCCTGGGTGATAAATTCAGAGTCAGAGACTGATGTCAGATACTGGACCGTAACATTTTACTTCCCAATGACCTTTGTATTCACATGTTTGTTAATTTGTCGTCTTTGTGTCTCCAGCACCGTGTCCACACCATCCTAACAGCCGATCTGGTCATCGTGATGAAGCGAGGGAACATTCTGGAGTACGACAGACCCGAGACTCTTTTGGAGCAAGCGGACGGGATGTTTGCTTCATTCGTCAAGGCTGACATGTAGACGTGCAGTCAGCCCATCTAACAACTGGCAGACTGATCGATTGGTTGATCAGCTCCTTTTTTTTTTTTTTAAACTCTGAATCATTTTCTTGAAGAGGTGGCCATAACTCACGACGCTGCAGTGAAGCCAATAATTCACTGCACTTTTACCAAGAAGCTTCTCCCTGTTTAATGGAAGGGGAAAGGTCCGAAGACGCCGTCGGTCACCAGTCAGTGTGTTTAACAAGTCATACTTGAAATATTCAGACAGTTGGATCCTCCCTTTTTCAGCTACGGATGGGTATGCCCCGCTTATTATCCGACCGATAACCTGATCATTGGCTCTGTGAATCGGTTTCTCCGGTTTTAACACTGATAATGTAGGAATTTTATTTGAACATTAGAGTAAAGTGATGCTGCTGGATCAACAGCGTTTGAGCAGGTAGCAAAACGTTTAAGTGCCACCATGTAAGATAAAAATACATATTTGTGTGTTCCTAGAATGTTAATGACTAGATTGTGATATATCAGCGGTACCAGCCACGGTTTGAAGCCGTTTTCTCACTTATAAGATGTAAGAGCTGTGAATGAAGACGTCTCAGTGTTGAAAACTCACATTTACCACGAATGTGTGAATGTGTCGCAGCAGCACAGACGTGATCCTGTTAAATTTTGAAACGTTCAACATTATGCTCCACAAATCAAACTGAAAGGTTCGTAAAAACATTATGAGACATTATTTTTTATTAATAGTGTGTAAACTGACCCCAATCAAGTCTTTCCTGTGATCTAGGACTGGGAATAATCATGTTCCGTGTCCGGGTCAGGATGGGTGCTGTGTCCCCTTCGACTCCTGACCTGCTGTTTAAGGGGGTCCATAAAGCCATACATGTGGGGTCTGGTTTTAAAGTGAAGTCTTCAGTAAATAGACCGAGAGCCACAGACAGAGGTGAGAGGTCAGAGAATGATGAGACGGACTGACTTGGGTCTGTAGACGTGAACGTAGCCTCGGCCAGTGTGTCAACGTAGAAACGACGGGTTGATTTGAACCGATTTTATTTCAGGTTATTGACTTTGATCGAACTTTAAACTGTGTGTACAGATTTTGACACTCACTGTATCTATGGACTCATTTATACTGCAGAGTAGTTTATTGAACAGTTTATTTGATTAAGCAACTTTTTATATTGATAGAATTTGAAAGTCTTTAATAATTTTGTGTAAAACCTTCTTTTAGATGATTTTCCACATTTTGTCTCATACTCACGTGTGTTTAATGCAATAATAACCAGGGGGGAGGCTTGTATTTAAAATCCTTTTTAAAATGGTGGAATTTTGGCTTTGGCCAGATTTTATTCTTAATATTTTTACACCCTGGGGTAATATCTCCCACGGTTTTATGTTTATTTCTGTCATAGAAGTAGAACTGATAGAACTGATATCACTGTTGGCTCCAGTAGAGATTATGATACACAGATTGTTGCGTCAGCCTGAGCTGCCCTGGCAGCTTCGTGCCGATCTGCGATCATCTGAAGTCAGAAGGTTGGAGACGGACAAGATGAAGTCTAACGTTTGCTCTAACTCGAAACCATCTTGCCCAAATCTCAGCTGAGGAACATCAAACCGACTTTCAAGTCTGGATATCGTCTTCTTCTGAACAGAAATTGAAATGTCCCGCCTGAAATATCTCGGACACCATTAGAGCCTGTTCCTGCTTGGAGTGTCCACCAGGAGCTTCTTAAGAACGGCAGGAATGTAATGAGTGTGCGAGCCAGACTAACAATATGTTTGGAAATATAAATCTTAAATTTGTTTCATCACACAGACAAAATGTTGGATTTGTGCACCACAGTGCTTCCTTCCTGACAAATGCTTATAAACTTGTCGTAATTGTTTCAGTCATTTCAGCAGCTGCAGGGTAGCAGATGTTTTTTACTTCTGCTCGAGATGAACTTGTTTATATTTATGGATTTTATGTTTTTTGAGCCATAAAATTTTAAGAAAACATCTTTTGAATATAGACGCAGTTCAGATTTGCAGAAGTTTGTTTTGTACATTGGTTCTACTCTGTTCTATCGGTTGTATTTCTATGGCTACACTAGTACAAACACTGTAGGGTGTCACGGCTCAGTCTGAAGCCAGTGACCCCGCTGTCTGTCTGTGGTCGTGCTTTGCTGAACTTATTATCCTCGGGGACAGTTGACTCCCAGTCTGGGCTCCCATTAACCTGAGAAACACTGATTGGTTACTGTGGACAGTGTGTTATCAATAAGTTGCTGAATTGATCCTTGACTCTGCATCAGTCAGTCATTTTATACAAATGATTCCAGGATCACTCTGCAGCCTGGCTCTGTCTGAGGGGAACAAAATCCACCTGTTAGCTCCTGTAAAGCTCATTGATCAACACGTCTCAGCTTGGTGGTTTATTCTGTGCAAAACAACAAGCGAAGTCACAAAAGGATTAATTGTGTTACAGCTTCCAAACTGTTGATGCAGACAGTCAGCAGGTTTCTCTCTGGGAGTGGGGCCCTTGTCCCTTTGTTTGTTTATCGATTATACTTTGCTTTTATTGTGAAACGACTGTCCTGCACAGACTGAACGCCAAAGAGAATTTCAGCATCTTTTCCAACATGTGCTCTCAGATGTTTCATCTCAAGAAGTTACCACTTTGGGTTTTCCAGCTTGGTGGGATTTTTTTCCAAACTTACACCACTTTTGTCACAATTGATACGTCTAAACATGTTCACATTAAAAACTTTAACTGATGCCAAATGTCTCATTCGCTCTCACTGTTTTCCTGGTTTTCACTGTGACTTCTTCTTCTTCTTCTTCTGTTTATCGCCTGTTGTTAGCTGCCTTTTCTTTTCTTGGCCATGAGGAAGTTTCACGGTCCTTTTGTGTTTATTTTACAGCATGTGTCTTAAGTGTGTGTGTGTGTGTGTGTGTGCGCACGTTGAGCAGCCAGAAGCTACAAGCTGCTGCCTTGTAAATTCTTTGCTTCACATCCCAAACCATATTTGTAGTTTAAACAGACAAACACACCAGGAGCAAATTCAAACAGAAGCAAAACACACGATTCACCTCTTGACCTTTGTGTCGGTGTCACATGGTGCTGATTTCAGATATGGTTATAGATCTATTTTATCATGTAGTGACTTACTACACACACTGTGCAGACATTAAAGAGCAGGTTTGTTAGAGATGATCTGTGTCATTATGTGTGCCTCGTTTTCTACAGCTGAAATGACAATAAAAGGGTTTTAGGTTTTAAGTCATTAAACCTGAGAATATATTACTAGAGGGCGCCCCCTGGTGACTGACTCTCAAACTGCCAAATATGAATTTTTATTGAGAATTTAAGACCTGAGAGTAAATACTGAGGCCAGTTTATATCAAGAAACGTGTTTTAAAAATCAAAATCTGAGGCCATTTTTGTGTTTTGGATAAACATTTCATTATAAACGCGAACTGGGATGTATTTATATATAAAACTAAAATGATCTTTTACCTCTTCTGTTTTTAACCTAGGGAGGAGGCTTTTATTTTCAAGCCTTAAACTTCCTTTAAAGTTAATATAACTGGTTAAGGTTAAGGTGGAAAAGTGTAACGGCCCAGTTTGATTATCATTAATGTTTAAGAGGTTTAATGAAGTTAAGACAACAGTTGAAGGTCATGTGCTTTGATTGAGACTTGAATGTCAAAGGTTCGTAATGGAAAGTCTGGTTTGGTTACGCGCGTCTCACTTGTAGTTTCGTGTTTTTCCGACTGAACAGCTGCAGAAGGCAGCAGCACCCTGGCCTGACTGGGTCTGGACCCTGGAAGTTGGACTACGTCAACAGCAGAGTGGAGACCGTCCCAGCCCTCAGAGGAGCTGAGCAGAGGCTGCGCACTGTGCTTCAGTCCGAAACATCCAAATGTCCACAGAAGAAAAAGACTTCGTGCGTTTTGGATCGTTTTCCTGCAGGTGGACGTGGCACGTCCGTGCGTAAAGACGCACTGAAGACAAAAGTATATTTGGCTCGTTCTTAACCATCAACAGCAGCAGAAGAAGAAGATGTTGGCGAGAAAAAGCATCATCCCGGAGGAGTTCGGTCTGCCGGGGCTCGTCTCCCGCATGCCCCGCAAACCGGTGTTCAGAGACCGCGTGAACAAGGCGCGCTTCATCGCCAAAAACGGCTCGTGCAACTTGGCGCACAAAAACATCCGCGAGCAGGGCAGATTCCTGCAGGACGTCTTCACCACGCTGGTCGACCTTAAATGGCGCTTCACGCTGGTCATCTTCACCACGACGTTCGTCAGCAGCTGGCTGCTGTTCGCCATGATCTGGTGGCTGGTGGCGTTTGGGCACGGAGACCTGGACCCGCGGCGGCTGAACGCGGTCTACTGCGTCACCGATGTCAAGTAAGAAAACCTCAGTCCTCTGTCTTTATTGCAAAGTCAAGGTTTATAATCCAACTCTGATTGTTTGATTGAGTTTTTGATGTCACTAATTTTCTTCATCTCCTTTTCCTACTCGTCCTCAGTGGAATCCAAACCTCCCACCCCCCATCTTCTTCTTCTCTTCTCCCCTTTTCTCCATTGTAACCTCGATAGGGGAAGAGGAGGGATGGCACACAACACATTATTTATGACAAGTGGTTATGAAACGTTTAGGCTCCTAATTTCAGGAGAAATAAAGCGAAGATCGCAGGAGGGGAAGGGAGTGTTTGGCACCTCCATTTTGGCTCCTCGACTTTCCCTCCATCCTTCCTTCCTTCCTTCCTTCCTTCCACTAACAGAACCGTGAGGCTCAGTAGCTTCAGTATTTACAGTTTTTGCGTGTTGCGGCGGCTCCAGGTCAAAAAAAAAAGTTTCCTTCCACACTTTATCTCAACATGTTTTTCACTGATCACCTCAGATTTGTCATGTGGGAACCACTGGACTAGACCACCGGTCTCTGACGTAGAGTAGCACAGCTAATAAAATGTACTGATACATGATCCACACTTTGACTTGAGAAAACCTAAACTGTACTTTCAGATAAATGCAGGACTTTTATTTGTAATGATGCATTTTAGTTTTTAGTTTCCACCTTGTGAATGTTTCTCACCCTGATAACTGAACATCAGACCAACTGCAAAGTGATGCACAAATACCCTTGAGAAAAAGTGAAACTGATTTAAGGAAAAGGTAAAGCTGCAGCAAATTATGGTCTGTTTGTGTATATGTCTGAAACCTGAAGGCTCCTTTATTGATCTTAATCTCTACTTCAACAACTTGTCACTGCAGAAAGGTCTGTTTTTTAAAATGTGTCTGTGCAGGTCGTTCACCTCAGCCTTCCTGTTCTCCATCGAGGTCCAGGTGACCATCGGCTTTGGAGGGCGTATGATAACGGAACAGTGTCCGATTGCAATCACCTTCCTGATCATGCAGAACATAGTGGGACTCATCATCAACGCCGTCATGCTGGGTAAGGATGAGGAAACAAGGGAAAATTATGGTTAGAAAGATCTGTGGTGTAAAAACAGATAATGTCCTGACTGCAGATGGATGGAACTTTGTTTTTATTGATGTGTGTTGTTCTCTCCTCAGGTTGTATCTTTATGAAGACGGCTCAGTCAAACCGTCGAGCGGAGACGTTGATCTTCAGCCGTCACGCTGTGATCGCCGTCAGAAACAACCGTCTGTGTTTTATGATTCGTATCGGAGACCTCAGGAAGAGCATGATCATAGGAGCGACCGTCAGGTTACAGGTGCCACCTCACGACATCCAGAGAATAATGTCGGTTCCTCGCAGTGGAACTCGCATTGAAATAATTATCCCGCACGTCCATCACCATCTTCCTGTCCTGCAGGTGGTGAGGAAGACCACCACGCCGGAGGGGGAGGTGATCCCCATCCATCAGATCGACGTGCAGACAGAAAGCGCCGTGACCAGCAACAGCCTGTTCCTCCTCGCCCCGCTCATCATCTGCCACGTCATCGACAAAAACAGGTAGAGGTGCGGGATGTGATGTGGGCCTAGAGTAGTTCCAGCAGAGCCTGAACACTGACCTACATGTTTATATCTGACCAAAGAGCTTTAGCAAACATGTATCGAAAAAGTCTATTATGCATATTGTCGAGTTTGGGGATTTCGGGATACACTGGGCCTGCAAAGGTTTGAGGTAAAAAGCAGCAGTTTGTGTCTGACCTGGACAAAACAGGAAGCAGAGTCTGTGTTTGATGGTCCAGTGTGGGTCTAGAAGAATCCCTGTGGCCTGAGACCAGATCTGCGTCTGACTGGCAGAAAGTCAGTAAATAGTAAAAAGTGGCGTCAGGCTTTTGAAGCTGTGTCTGTTCTGTCAGCCCGCTCTACGACCTGTCGGCCATGGAGCTGCAGTGCAGCGACCTGGAGGTCATCGTCATCCTGGAGGGAGTCGTGGAGACCACGGGCATCACCACGCAGGCCCGGACATCCTACATCTCCGAGGAGATCCAGTGGGGTCACCGCTTTGTTCCCATAGTAACGGAGGAGGAGGGCGTGTACTCTGTGGACTACTCCAAGTTTGGCAACACCATGAAGGTACGAGTTAAAGGAACTGACCTGCGAAAACAGGTGATGCTTGTATTTTCTAAAAATACTCTTTACGTCTGGCACACATTTAGGTATTTAGGTTTTATCTCCTGTGGTTCGTTTCCAGAGAACGTAAACAAGTTTTGTAATGTTCCTGTTTTTGAGTCGTTTTTCAGGAGGAGCGATGAGAGGGATTTTAAAACATAAAGAATATTAAACACTAAATGTAAGACTGCCTTCTTTCTGTCTTTGAGGTAGCGACGCCGCGCTGCAGTGCCAGAGAACTGGACGAGAAGCCGTCCATCTTGATCCAGACCCTTCAGAAGAGCGAGCTGTCGCACCAGAACTCGCTGAGGAAGCGGAACTCCATGCGGCGGAACAACTCCATGCGTAAAGGTGCAGGAAGCAGCGGGAGTCTGCGCAGGAACAACTCGGGCCTCGCCACACCCAAAGTCCAGTTCTTCACCCCGACTGACGGAAGCCAGACCCTGAATGCTGTCACCTGACATGAGGCCTGCCTCCTGCTGGCTGCCCTGCTCCTCCTGGTGGCGAGGAGGATTGTGGGTATTGGTGTATCTCCTGCTCTGATGGGACTCATTCTTTTTCTGTTCCCTGCCGTATCGAGACTCGTCTCCCAGCACTTGTACTGCTAATGTTGTTTCCGTGCATGGAGGTCTGTAGTTCTTTTTCAAATAAACTGGTCCCGTCACTGACACTGTGCAGTTCAGCCTCACTGTTCCACCAGAACATTTCTCCGTACTGACTGAACCTCACGGAACATTTGGCCTCTTTCTCCTTCGATAAATTACGAGACGCAGAAAGTCTCCGAGAGCCACGAGCTGGTGGTTGAACAGGCTTTAAAAAGTTTATAATGTGCACAACAGACAGCGCTTTATATCCGTTCTCTCAGTTCTGCAAATTCACCGACAGTCAGTGAACGACTGACGTCATTTATTGGGTTAAAATTCACTGATTTCAGCTTCTAAAAGTGAGAATTTGCTGATTTTCTGCTTCTGTGAATTAAATATCTTTCGGTCTTGTCTCAACTAAACAAAGAATCTGAAAACTGTTACTTTACTTTGATAAACTATGATGTTTTTAAACAACTGAAACTAAAACAACACACACACACACACACACCTTCAGTTTTAAATGTTTGATGCTAGAAGCTGTTTGAAGGCGTCACCTTTGTCTTTGGATCCTGTGATGACACATTTAGACCATTTGATTCAGAACCGAATCAGGTGGATTCGTGATGGAAATAACTTGTAGCGTAAGTTAAATATTGGAGCAAAGCAGCATCCTTACACTGCTGTTTGACGATCTTTGCATTACTGAGGCTTTAATGTGAACAATAAACCAGCTTCTCTGCGTTTCACCCACATTGTCACGATGCAGACGATAAGACATGATTTGATTTACGTTTATAAACCTGTTTCATAGCACATATATACTGTGTCATCACGGTAATGATCATTCAGTGGGAGAATATACAGCTTAAGTAGTATTTTCTATCTTGTAATGGTAATTACTGTCACTGTTCATGTGTTTTTCACTCTGTCGTTTGTGTTTGAGAATAAATGCACTCACTTTGGTTTGACTGCTGATACATTTATGAAGTTAGTAATTAACACACACACACACACACACGTGTGTACACTGTGTAGTCAGACTGACCTGAAGTAAAAAATTAATTTGTTTTAAAAATGAATTGTGTGCAGATGTTTTGGTCTGGGTGCAGGTAAATGTAATGAATGAATGACACAGATATAAAAACACCTAAAACAAACATCACCTGGATCAGATCAAACGCCAACACCTGCCGCTGACGTCACAGCACCCGGAAGTGATCTTTGGACTCGGCGAGGACACAAACATGGCTCGTCGTTTGCTGTGCGGGGCTGCTGGTGCGTTTCGGCTCGGCGGGGTACCAGCACCGCAGTTCGGGGCTCGGTTCTTCGCTCAGACGGAATCGGAGCCGCTGACGATGAGACAGCAAAACGGCGGAATAAGGTGCATGACGCTAACGACACGCGTGTTTTTTTTGAAAGTTTGTTATGCAGGAACTCCACCGCAGATTCGGCGTATTTAAGGAGATTGTAGAGATTTTCACCACAACGGTGTGTTTCAGTGATACACACAGTACTTCACTGTACATACCACGGTCTTATGATAAATTCGGCATATATGTTATTCATGTGAACAGTGTATTTTGTCAATGTTTTGCCAGTAGTTCTCACTGTAACTCGTACTTTCTGCTGCTCCAGTCTCATCCGACAGCTACAATAATTTATATTATTAGCCCATCGTGGCCAGATGTAACATTAACTTTTCCTCCTTAAAATACACTATAATCATAATACATGTATACAATCCTCCATGTGTTTAGGTAAAATGTTAAATATAAAATCTTTTCCTGCAAATAAGGTTAGGGTCAGTTATATCATTAGATCTATGTTCCTTTAGATGAACACAATGTCATGTGTAGATGTTAATGTAATGTTTTCTTTGTTTTTAGGAGAATCATATTGAACAATCCCAAGAAGAGGAATGCTCTGTCTTTGTCCATGTTGGAGTCCCTGAGGGAGAACATCCAGACTGATGCTGACAGTGACGATCTCAGAGTTATCATCATATCAGGTAGGTTTGTTTTAAAGTGTGTGTGTGTGTGTGTGTATGTGTGTGAGAGAGGCTGTTCTAACCCGTGTGTGTCTGTGTGTGTGTGTGTGTGTGTGTGTGTGTGTGTGTGTGCGCATCAGCCAAAGGTCCAGTATTTTCTTCTGGCCATGACCTGAAGGAGCTGACGTCAGCTCAGGGCCAAGACCATCACACAAAGGTCTTTCAAACCTGTGCAGAGGTGAGTTTGTCTGTCTCGTGTTCTCCTCTTTCACACATTTCCATCATCGTATCAGCCTCTGGTGTTTTTCCACTGAGTTTCAGTGACTGTTGATGCAGGTTGACTGGTTATGTGCTGTATTTACTACAAAATAAGATAAACCTTATTAATCCTTGAAGGAAAGTCATCAGTTATTTTGGTTTTTAATTTGGTCTAACGAGATAATATTGTTAGAATTAAGGTCAACTTTAATTGGTAATTATTTAGAGTTTGTGTTATAACTCAGTTTTTTAGTTAATGAACTTCTCATTTACTCTGTAAAATGTCAAAAAATTAGGTGAAACGGCTTTTACAGCTACAGAGTTAAATGAGATATCTAATTAGTCTGAGCATGTATTTAGTTTAAAATGACATGGAACAGAAAAAGCTGAGTAAATCCTCACATTTAAGCAGCTGGAACCAACAATGTTTATTTCTCACTGGCTGTGTTGATCTGCCATGTATATCCAAAACACAGGTTTAAGTTTTGTTTTGTTTCTTTGCACCTGTTTAACCATAAAAATGTGTCATGCCATAAAATATGATTAAGAAACGGAACATAACATTTGAGATTTTGAGCCAAAGCTGTTTTACTTTTCTTTTACCTGTTTCTACACTCGAGGATAATTAGACACAACCCACTGGCTCTTATGTTGCAGGTAATGACCTTAATACAAAACCTACCTGTTCCAGTGATCGCCATGGTGAATGGTGTTGCCACGGCGGCAGGTTGCCAGCTGGTTGCCAGCTGTGACATTGCCGTGGCAACAGAGAAGTCATCCTTCGCCACTCCGGGTGTTAATGTGGGCCTGTTCTGCTCGACGCCGGCGGTCGCCATCGGCAGAGCTGTGCCCAGGAAGGCAAGAGCTGAACCACGTTAAATGAGTGTCTGTGGGTTTTGATGGGACCGAATGTGGAGAGTAAAGACGTCACCTTGTGCTCTGTGAAACTGTGATGGGCATTTTCATGATTATTTATAAATATTTACATATTTAATAAACTGTGAAATATGCCTAATAAGAATTATTGATAATTATGTTCCAAATAAATATTGTCCGTTTGGAGAAAACTGCTATGAAGCTTATTGTTCTATATGTTCACTCTTCTTTTTTTGTTTTTTACCAGGTTGCCATGGAGATGCTGTTCACAGGCACTCCGATCTCAGCCCATGATGCTTTGCTGCACGGTCTGATCAGTAAGGTGGTGCCAGAAGAACGCCTGGAGGAGGAGACCTTAGCCATCGCCCAGCGGGTGTCTCAGGTTAGCCGACCTGTTGTAGCCCTCGGCAAAGCCACTTTCTACAGGTGAGAGTTTTCAGACTCGACAGCTGTTTTCATATTTTTCATTGTGCTGAATAACGGCCCAGGAACCATTTAGGGATTGAGTTTCACTTTAGGTCAAACCTCATCATCAGTATAAGTACATATGACAACTGTACATTCATCATAATCAGGATTCCTCATGCACATCCATGAAAAATAGTAATTAATGCCTTTACATTTCTCTGTGTGTTGTGTTTTCCCCTGCTTTGTTTCCTCCTTAGACAAATGGCTCAAGGTCTGGATGCAGCATATGCCACAGCCTGTAAGGTGATGGTTGACAACCTGGCTCTGAGAGACGGACAGGAGGGGATCCGGGCCTTTGTGGAGAAACGCAAGCCGGTGTGGAGCCATAAAGTCGAAAACAGCCCTGACTGACAAATTAATGGACAGACATTTATCACAGGATGAGAGCAGGGCAGTGATCCAGTAATTATCCTGACAGGAACATGTGGTTTTCGGTCACTGGTGTGGAATAATTAGCACCAGTCATGAGTCAGTGTTTGGGCTACGTTATTGTATGTGCTTATTTTGCAGTATCACAAGTTTGAAAGTCTGAATTATTGACTGCACCTTCACCATATATTTAATCTATTTTGCTGAGGCTAAGGATAAGTAGCTGGACCATTATGGGCCTTCGAAGCTGCAGTATTAAGATGAGAAGGAGGACTCAAGATGGTTGATGACATGCCAGAGTTATAAAGCTAACAAATGCTGCCATATGTACAGTATTTCTCTAATGTTAAATGCAAAATAATTAAAGATTGTTATTTTCAGTGTGCTGTCTGCATCACTTGCTGCATGCACAGTCCTGGTGACTAAGCTCATCCAAAGCATTAAAATCCTCTGGTCAGCCCAAAAGATAAAAAACTCTTTCAGAATATCTGATTCTCTGATAAAATGTTAAAGTTACAAGCATGTGTGTAAGGAGAGACGTTAACTACAGCTGTCATGGTGAACGCCAGAGCTCAAAACTCAGCAAATATTAGAAGCTGAAGTTTACACCTGGTAAAATATTCAGCACCTTTTATATTTGTTATGCACCTGATTTGTGACATTTGCTTCCACAGTGACTGCACCACACTGGGAATCTATTATCTGCAACAAGTAGCTTCAGTCTCCAAATTAATTTCATGCTAACTATGTTTTTTGTAATGTTATAGAGAGATTATTCAATATGCACGGACTTGAGGACAGTTTGCTTCAGTGCGGGATTTTAACTATATTTTATTATATTATATTTGATTCTCTTCCGCCGCCCCTCCCTCCCACGAACCACTAGTATGGATGTCACTTCCGGCCGCCATCTTGTCTCAGGCGAGGCCGCGGTGTGGTCAACTTGGAAAATAGGTCAAGTTTATTTTTTGTTGTTTTGTTGCCGGACGACAAACAAAAGACGATTGTCTGGTGGTTCTGACTCCACATCATCGACAGGGGTAAGTTCTGTTTCACGGATTGTTGTTTTTATGATTAATTTTTTTGAAAAAAGTGAGAAAACCTGGTTGACGCTAGCGCGCTGTCGACCGTTAGCTAACGTTAGCTGTGGCTAACACCTGGCGAACCTTCCAGTGTTGTCGTTTAATTGATTGAGATTAATCGATAGTTTGGGTTTTTAGTTGGTCTGTAACTGTCAATAACTAGTTGGCGTTATTGTTTGTGTTTACATGGTTACTGTTGAAGCTCAGTTCTGTTTTCTAAATGACGCAGGACTCAAGCTAACGCTAACGCTAACGTTAGCTAGATGGCGTTCAGCTAAGCGACAACCCAACAATACCAGGGTCGTTTGTGGCGCCGGTTCGTTTGTTACTTGTCCTGTTTAAACCCACACGCTGTTAGGAACCGAACCGGCTCTGTCTTAAGGCTTTTTATTTGTAATGGTGCAGTACTTTTCTTATGTGACTGTAATTTGAGTGATTTTGGACTGTTGGTTGGACAAGACAAGCTGTTTAAAGATGGACGCTTTGTACTGTTTTCTGATAATGTTATAGAAAAAGCTATTTATAGAAAAAATACTAAGCAGTTTACTTGATAATAAAAATAAACAGTTCTATCCCTTTTAAATAGTTGAAACTGCAAATATTTCAAGTTATAGTTACCATCGTGTGCTGAAAACAATTTTAATAATTCAGTTATTTGTTATTTATGCAGGAAAAATGTCAAACATTTATTGCTCTTGTGCTTCAGACAAGGAAAAATTACAATTTCGTAGGTTTCAGACTTTTGGTTGAAGAGAACAACTGATTTAGTTAAAGGCACACTGGAATTCTGAGAAATTGTGATGGGCTCAACAATCTTTTATCTTACTTTTCTCATATTATTGATAAGGTTATTTGTATATTTTGTCCTTTATTTGATTTATGCTTTGGCAGTGCACGGTGTCCATCACAGTTTTTCAGATGTCAAGGTATGTCTCTATATTGTTCAGTTCAAGCACCTTCAGTTCAGTCTATAAAATTTCAGAAAACAGTAGGACATGTCAGTCACATGTTCCCATAACTGAATATTGATCAATCAAGAATTTCATGTGAGCTGTTCCAATCAAATCTGTTAAATATTAATTTTCCTATTTAGGTAAACTGTTTCCAACTGTAGATAGAACAACAACTGTAGCAGCATCTTGGTGCATCTTGCAGCTCCTCTCACTGCACTTATCCTGCCAACACTGACTACAAACTTTGGGTACAGGACTTAGTTCCCATATTATTCCCAACTTATTCACAGAGATGAAGAGTGAGTGAGTAGGCTGCTCAATGTTGCTAATGTGCTACCTACAACCTGTTATTAGAATGCCTGTAGTTGAATATTTATAGCCTGCCAATCATGCTCTCCATTAACCACATGGTCTGTAAAAGTTCAGACACTGTATTGTTTCCTATCTCTTTTTTTAGTCCAACCAATTGTCCAAAACCCTAAATTACCAATATAACATGGTGAATATGGAATAAGGAAGTACTAGGAAATACTTTGATTGACAAGATGAATGTTTGGCCTTTATTATTTTAACTTATTACATCAAGTAATTTAACTGTTTTTAAGACTAAATCTTAGAAATACTATAGGTTTGGAGGCCCAGAATAGAAAGTATTTCTGGCTTTCCTTTTTATCATTCATGCAGTTAGTGCATCTTAACTCCTTAACCCTTATCTTGACTTAGAGGAGATTCTTCAAAGCCACACTCACCCACAAGGGGGCAGCGTTTCATTATTATAAAGGCAAGCAGAATAAAATCCTGTGGTGATAAGTCTATGATAGTACATGTCTGCAGTATAAAACTTCAAAGACAAAGTCAAAGGTTTTATTTTCACCCCATCTCATTTTATTAAGCAAAGTATCAGAATGGTTTGCAATTAGTCGTTTAACAAAAACAAAGGTAACTTAGGAATGTAATGAACAGTATGTCAGTACTGTCTGAGAGTAACTGCATCAAACTTGTGTGTGAGGAATAATAAGGAATGTGACTGATGAAATGTGAGTCACGTGTGTGACGTAGTGTGTGCATGTGTGTTGTGTGCCAGGTGACTGTGTATGCCAGCAGCAACAGCAGTTCATGACTGTTGAATAATACAAAATAAGGAAGGAAAGCAAAGTTGTACTGAAACTAGTTCACATCCACCTGTGGTTGTGTGTGTTCAATATGCGGCAACTACAGTACAGAAATAAAAAACAAGTTTCCTGTGATTACATAGCGAACAGATGACTTGTGACTGTCAAACAAAAATATATATATATGTTATTAGCCCTCACAATTTTCCTTGAGTCTATAATTATGGTTGGAATATTAATCTAAAACTACATAGGTCTCAAATACATTCAATTTATTAGGTACTCCCAGCTAAAACAAATGCAGTCTAATACAACAGTATTGCAATTAATCCGCCTGGATAATCATTTTAGCAGCTGTAGTTTATACAACATGACTCACAGCTGCCAAAATGATCATATGGTTGAATAAACACCTCCATAAAATAGTTTTTAACTGAGCATCATCACCTTCATGCGAGAGGATTTATTGCAGGCCTGTTAGCTTAGACTGCATTAGTTTTAGCTAGGTGGACCTGACTGTCAGCTGAATGAATGTGTAAATACCCAATGTCCTCTACTTCACATGTGAAAGAGAAATACATTGCACATGACCTTTTAGGACAGGAAAATTATAACTTGAACTGAAAAGGAAAAACTAAAGTAGGGGCGCTTGGAAATCAAAACTTCCAGAACCATTTAATGCTGCTCTCTAATTCTAGCATTGGACGTAGCCTAGTATTATTTCTTATCTTGGAAAATAACATTCACAAGCATATAAAATAAATCGCTCTCTATTGTAAATATCTGGAAGCAACATATAAAAAAATAAACATGGAAAATAAATTGAGTTTTTTTCTGTCTGAGGTGAACATTCCCCTGCTGCTGATAACCTCTTAGCATATTAACAAAAAATCCACTGTACATATTATACTCTAAAAGACTCTGTCATCCTTTTGTTAATGATTTACATCCAAAAATAAAATTAAATCTTCAGTTTTCCTTTTTTCTTTGAAAGTGATAAGTAAAAAGGTCAGAGGCTGGTTTGTCCTGCAATGTTACACTGCAGTGTGACAGTCAGAAGGTCAGTATTTCACACAAAGAACAGAAGAGAAACACAACCAGTGTCCTAAATAAGCTAGGACTACTGCTGGTTTTATGACAGTGTCAGTGACTACACCTCAGTTTTTTAAGTGTTCGCCATTTCTCTCTTCCAGTCACAGCAACATGGACTCTTGCATGGCAAATGCTTCCTGTGCGTGTCTGTAGTGTGGTCCTCCAAACAGCTGGGGGAGCTGTTGCCTTATGATGGGCTGCTGCTCCTGGAACTGTGTCCTGTAGTGAAGCTGGCTGTCTGTGTTGGTGGGAAAAGTGAACTCCTGAAGAGGAGACATTTGGGCTCGCTGGAAGCTGGGTGACCGGGGCATGCCACCTGGAGACTGAGGGGGCAGCTCATTTTCTGGTTCCCACAGGAGTCCATCTACTGTCCTCCAAGGCCTGCCTTCTGGTCTGTACTGCAGGTTTGCCTCACCTCTCTGGTACCCATCAGACCTGTACTCCATTGGACCGTACAGCTGTGTGGTGGAAGTGAGCTGTTGCAGATAGACAGGAGTGGATCTGCCCTGGGTTTCCAAATGCAGGGAGTCCTCTGGGGGAAGCTTGGCGCTTCGATAATTTTGGGCCGATCTGGGTGGTGGTTGTCGGCGGTAGGTAGCAAAGGAGTTGTTCATTAGGGCCTTCTCTGGGGAAAGGCTGTGGGGCTGCCGCTGGGTGGTGGCATATGCTCGTTCCCCATATGCCATAGTTGAAGGTGGGGGAAACTGGGGGGGTGGCGCATAGAGTCTGTCTTCTCTGTGATCCAGGCTCACGCTGTAGGCGGGATGGAAAATGGGCACCTCAGTAGTAGTTCTGCCTGGGGAGTGCTGTCTGCCGGGGAGTCTGGCACGAACACTTGCTGGACTGTTGTGGCTAAATGGAGGAGGAAAAGGATGTTTTATTATCCTGGGCCCTGATGCAACAGAGACCACGCTCCCTTCCAGGCTGAGGCCATGGCTGGGGCTGCTCTGCTGGAGGGATGATACACTGAAAGGTGTCTCACTTCGAGGGGTCCTCATTCTGGATGGAGGTCTCTCAAGTTCCAGGATCTCAAAATTCTGCTCTGGCAGCCCTGGTACATTGTCATACTGGGAGGCATTGGAGCCTCTGTTGGAGCCAGGGATGAAGCCCTTGGAGCGTGGCCTGTGATGGCCTAGAGCAGTGTTGTCGGGGCTGGAAGGCCCTGGTGACACTCTGTTCAACTGGTTCTCCAGGGCCGCTGCCGCTTTGACTGCCTCCAGCTTAGTCTCGGAGGGTTTGTTCCAACGGGGAGCGATGAAGCTGGAGGCTGCGTTGGAATTGTGGTTGGCGTTGGCATAGCTCTGAGGCTTCCCACTGTCCACACTGGTGAGCTGTGGTGTGGGGGTGCGACCTGGGGGTGGTGTTTCCCCCCTTTCAGGTGTAGTAGAGGTGGCCCGCTTTTGCTGCTCGGTGGGGATCTCCTCTGATCTCCTGGAGCGAGCGTCCTTCTTGTCAGCCTTGTGGTGACGAAATGGGTTCTCCAGTGAGTTCCTGCGTGACTGACTTGGGCGCCGACTGTTCTGCTGGTGGACGGGTACAGGACTTGGGTCTCTGGGCTGCTCTGCTGGCTCTGCATGGCTCTGACCATTGGCCACATGGTTCACCACTGCTGTTGCCAGCTCAGGAGGAAGTTGCCCTAGAGGCTTCTTGGGAAACTCTTCGTCTTTACCTGTAAGATGAGAATAGTGTAAACAAACGTAAACAGTGACAGTTGAACCCAGTGTGATGAGGAGTCACAGTAGGGACATGGATTCATGCAACACCACTGCCATAGAGAGGTAAAAATAAAGAGTTCACACACATAATCACATCTTCGCAGGCAAAGGTCAGACAAAAACATCAGAAATTGTGTTTGTGTTCATTTTGAGCTGGCTGGAGTGGTCTCTGAGGTTAAGATTTCCACTCCTTTTTATTCATCTCTGCTGCAGCAGTATCCCTAAACCTGAAAGGCCGTACAGAAATAGTTCTGGATGGATGTGTTGGACCTTAATGGAACCACCTCAGTCAGGCCAGGAGAAAGACCAAGTGTTGTAGGTGTCAGTAAGTGAACTTGTCAGTGAATCCACAAACATTAGCCTTATTTCTCTTTAAATGGGTTAAAGCTAACCTATGAGGTCTGAGTTGTAGGTTCATGTGGGGAAAGTAGTAAAAATATTGTCAAATACATGTCAGTTGGTCAAAATCCTGCACTAAATTAAATTAATTTCTTTTTTCAGGAATCTGTCTTCATCTGAGGCCGTCCTGTCCACAATACTGGTAAGTAAACCTGCTCACAGTTCCTGTATGTACTTTCTGTTATAGTACAGGGACGATGGTAGTTACTCTGCCCCATTTACAAATGGATCCATTAAGAATGTACTCAGATGTTTTTTAATTCATGTTTTAATAAATAAAATGGTAGAGATGTTGATATGTGCGAATGAAATGCAGTTCATGTTAAAGGTGTTGTATTGGTGGCTCCTAGCAGGTGTTTTTATTTCACACAGCTGGAAGGAGCAAGTGATTCCAGTGTAGAGAGGGAGCCTTTGACAGCATTAGTCTAAACCCTGCATAATCCTGCCCTATAGAAGCTTCTGGTCTCTCTGTAAGAGGTCTGAGGAAAATAAAATAATAGAAAATAGAGTAGTGATGTTTTTGGATTTTAACAGCCATAAGATCATAAAAGATGATTGTTTTTGTTTGAAAATCTTGAGTGAGCTCTGTCGAACAAACCAACATCACTATAAAACATCAAAGGTTGTGTGTTTGTACTGCATTGTGACAGAAATATACTCGACTGAGATACTGGTGTCTTGTTGCTGTAGCTGCTAACTCAGTTGAGGGTCTGTGAATGTGGTTAGGATAAGAGGTCTCATGGTTTAACTCAAACTAGACCTAGCAAAGTTCAGAACTACTCAAACATAAAGCACAGTCCAGCCAATTCAGATACAACAGTCTAGAATAGAAACCCCTCCCTGCACACCAGCAAATGTGGTAGCAGATGGTTGTTAAAAGACGTTTAACAAAAGCCTTCAGTGTTGGAAAAGTGGCTCATTATCTTGTCAGCAGGCAGGGAAATGAACAGACAGCTACTGTTGTAGTTGTGTGGGCTCTGGAAGAAAGGAAAGTTCAGATTCCTTCTCCAGCTACAGCTTTAAAGTCAAAAGTCTTAGAAAGAAGTGGCTCCTGCTGCTACAGACGACTAACTGCATGACGACTAAAGGGAAAGAAGATGACACACGAACCTGAAAAAGATCGCTGAAGGCAAATGTAGATCCATTGAGTAAAGTCATGTTAAGCATTTATGAAGTTAGAGTATATTTCTGACAAGTGTCTTAACAAATAGTTTTTTAAAAGTAAATCATACCCTCTTCATTAGAATAATCATCTGTAGGTTTCAATAGTCACTGTACAGATCAGCTGATGATTTAAACAGTATGTGACAGTGCCTTTAGTTGGCCAGCAGAGGGCACATTATGTCATCTGAAAGACCTTTATGGACAGAGGTGAAGTTATACAATTGCGACCATTTTGAAGCTGGGAGATGGGAGTAACGGGAGAAAAACTCAAGATACAAAGCCAGGTGGGGAGCCAGCCACTGCAGGACTCCAAACAAGCACTGAAGCAATGCAGCTCAACTGTGTTTAAATATGTGGGGGATAAAAACAGTTGGAAGACCAGTTTGTAAAAAAAAAAACAAAAACAAAAAAAACGACCCGAGTGCTGTTGGACAGACAGACGACAGACGAGACGGACGGACGGACTGAGGGGACAGATGGACAGAGACATGGAGAGGGAGGACCAGTCAGGATAGCCCACCGGTTACTGTTGTAGGAGGGAATTTGTCCCCCACTCACGGCCACACTTTTGTTGTTGTTGGCTAACATTGTTTGAAAGAAGAGGGAGAGAAGGCAGATTAGTGATGACAGAGCAAGATCACACACACACACACGCCAGCTAATTCTACTAGATGCTAAAGGACAGCTGGACGCCAGCTTAGTTTATAGCCACTATGTTGCTGTGTGTTTAGTCATGTGCTTTACTATCTAAACACCATAATACCTGAAGGACCATTTCTCCCAGTGTCCGCTCAGTGACTGGGTATAGTCTCACTGATTTGATGGCTAACATGTTTTGTTGATTACCTGGCTAATTACTGACTTCAGAGAAGGTGATGACCTTTAGGAGCTATTTTTGTCTGACCAACACTGAAAACCCCAGAATGGTTCAGTTTAAAATAATATGACTGAAAACTGCTTGCTAAAGTATATTTGTATATATAGTATTACTTCAACTAGAAGGTTTTTAATGTGTCTATAGTCAGTTGCACATAGAGTATAATAAATTGTATTAATAGTTCAGATGACGTTTGTGGTAAACCACCAGTACAAAGAGAACAGCTTCCATCAGTTTATTATCATCAGTCTATAGCTGCCTGTATTTCATTTGCAGCACTGTACCAAAAATATTTCTTTTTGTATTTCAGCTTGTTCTACTGTGCATCTCTGTGGACTTTGCAATACCTGGTGCAGGCAGCTCCAGCTTCGCCCTCCTGAGCTCCGACATGGACGCCTGTAGCTGCTCGACGACATAGTCGTCCTCAAAGAAGAAATCTTTGGACAAAGTCACCTGCAGAAACTCCACCAGCTCCTCCATGGACAGCTTCATCAGGTGCTCTATAACCACACACACACAAGCTCAGACTTTTTTAGTCTTTGACTGGTGAACGTTGGTTTGTACCATTGCATAATGCGGACAGTCTTACTCTTGTGCAGTTTGAGGATAGTGTAGGACATGGCGGGCAGCACTCTTTCACCCTCCAAAATGTAGATGTCCCAGATCCTGAGGGTGAGGGTGAAGGGAGTCTGAACACAAACAGAACATAAGGTTACTGCTCTTTGATCCCTGTAGGCTTCTTGTAGATTCATATTTTGCTTTGGCTCACACTGTATATTTTTGTTATTGTCAAAACAGCCCAGAGAGCCCTGTTGGCTCCTAGGCTTTTAAAACAGCTCACTAATTTAGAAGGTTTAACAGTTGGCACTTTAGGTTTTAGCAAACAGGAGGATACAGTATTTTGTTGTTGGCTTTGGAGGATGTAGAATATCACCAGCAGTTACATTTTTACCTCCGTACTTTATGTTGCTGTTATTGTACTCACTCTGTCCAGGAAGCACTGAAAGAACCACTTCATAGTGTAGAGACTAGTAAACACCTCTTGGTTGTCCTACAGCAGCAAAACAAAGCAAAACAGAGTTGACTGCATTGAGAAGTGACTGCTGACTCTAAACAAGTGTAGTGTGTTTAAAGAGATGCCAAAGATTATGTGGAGTAATTCCTAAAGACACATCCAGCTTAGTGTGTGGTGTTTCCACAGCAGTCACCTGAAATGTCTTCCTCTTATTCTGCCAGTCCTAACTACAGTGGTATGCAAAGGTTTGGGCACCGTGCATGGTAACAACCATGTGTCAAATATCACAGCTTGTAAACATTTTACTTGTTTGATTTTCACCCATTCTTCCTCACAAACGGCTTCTAGCTGTGTGATTCTTGGCTGCATGCGCTGCTCTTCGAGGTCTGTGTCCAGGTTTCTGATGATGTTTAGGCCGAGGGACAGTGAGGGCAAAGGCCTCATGAAGTAGTGCAGTGTGGGTTTCAGCTGTGTTTAGGACCATTGGACTGTTGTAGATGTCCACTTTTCAGCTTCAGCTTTCACACAGGTGGTGTGATGGTTACTTCCAGCATGTGCTGATATTTAGTGACCCCGACCCCACCCCCCAGTTGTATATGTGTTCATTTCCTGAATTGTGCACCTCTTTGTCCAGGCAGTTCTATTTTAACCTTAGTTCACTAGGCTTGTTTCCATAATGCACCAGGCTTGTTCAGATGGGCCTTTGTAAATTTGATGACAGTCTTATTGTGCAGGTGGTATAGAACAGTGCTAAATCTCCCTGAGGGTTTGTAGTAGTCATATGGGTTTTGATTTGTATTTCTAACAATCCTACGAGTTCTTTCTTGTCTTCTGAGGAAATGGCTTCCTCAAAATGCTTTGTGGCCATCAGTTATTTAGGTTGCCAGTGCTTTGAGGAGTCAGTGTGTGTACAAAGCTTAGAAATTAGTCTCAACAATAGTGACTGAGAACAAGCCCATAGCTCAAACAAATGAAAAACAACTTTCTTTTATTTCACTCAAAAATCATAGGAACAAAATACACAAATGTTTGTTAAAAGGCTTCATCTTCAACTCTATTTTAGAATCAGTTCATCTCAACAACTCAGAGTAGGAGGCCCAAACCTTTGCATACCACTGTATCCTACTAATTCAGTACAGACAGTACGACTCCAGTATATATGTTGTGTTTATATGTGTTTCAGATGCCTGTTCGTGTTGTACATGAACTGAAAACATGTCAAATAGTCATGTACCACAATAATATGACTGTACTTAAATTCAGCCCCAGAATTAGTCATAGATCTTTTTATTTCTGTCATTAGAAGTACTGGGTACATTATTCAGCACGTGGAACATTATTAATTGTAGTTTTGTGTCTCACTAGGTGTTGCTTCAGTTTGGGCACCATCTTCTTGAGGATGCGGTCGTGGTGCTCCTGGAAACGCATCAGCTTTGGGAAGCCGGGGATAAAAAACCCTGAAGGTAAGACAGAGGAGACATGGTGTAGTAGTCAGTGTTGAGCAGGGAGTGAAGTTATGCTGTTCTCTAGTAGTCACAGTAGTTGAGCGGGAGGGAAGTTATGCTGTTGTCTAGTAGTCACAGTAGTTGAGCAGGGAGTGAAGTTATGCTGTTCTCTAGTAGTCACAGTAGTTGAGCAGGGAGTGAAGTTATGCTGTTGTCTAGTAGTCACAGTAGTAGAGCAGGGAGTGAAGTTATGCTGTTGTCTAGTAGTCACAGTAGTTGAGCGGGGGGGAAGTTATGCTGTTGTCTAGTAGTCACAGTAGTTGAGCAGGGAGTGAAGTTGTACTGTTGTCTAGTAGTCACAGTAGTTGAGCAGGGAGGGAAGTTATGCTGTTGTCTAGTAGTCACAGTAGTTGTAGTAGTCACAGTAGTTGAGCAGGGAGTGAAGTTGTACTGTTGTCTAGTAGTCACAGTAGTTGAGCAGGGAGGGAAGTTGTACTGTTGTCTAGTAGTCACAGTAGTTGAGCAGGGAGTGAAGTTATGCTGTTCTCTAGTAGTCACAGTAGTTGAGCAGGGAGTGAAGTTATGCTGTTGTCTAGTAGTCACAGTAGTAGAGCGGGAGTGAAGTTATGCTGTTGTCTAGTAGTCACAGTAGTTGAGCAGGGAGTGAAGTTGTACTGTTGTCTAGTAGTCACAGTAGTTGAGCAGGGGGGGAAGTTATGCTGTTGTCTAGTAGTCACAGTAGTTGAGCAGGGAGTGAAGTTGTACTGTTGTCTAGTAGTCACAGTAGTTGTAGTAGTCACAGTAGTTGAGCAGGGAGTGAAGTTGTACTGTTGTCTAGTAGTCACAGTAGTAGAGCAGGGAGTGAAGTTATGCTGTTGTCTAGTAGTCACAGTAGTTGAGCAGGGAGGGAAGTTGTACTGTTGTCTAGTAGTCACAGTAGTAGAGCAGGGAGGGAAGTTGTGCTGTTGTCTAGTAGTCACAGTAGTAGAGCAGGGAGTGAAGTTATGCTGTTGTCTAGTAGTCACAGTAGTTGAGCAGGGAGGGAAGTTATGCTGTTGTCTAGTAGTCACAGTAGTTGAGCAGGGAGGGAAGTTGTGCTGTTGTCTAGTAGTCACAGTAGTTGAGCAGGGAGTGAAGTTATGCTGTTGTCTAGTAGTCACAGTAGTTGAGCAGGGAGGGAAGTTGTGCTGTTGTCTAGTAGTCACAGTAGTTGAGCAGGGAGTGAAGTTGTACTGTTGTCTAGTAGTCACAGTAGTTGTAGTAGTCACAGTAGTTGAGCAGGGAGTGAAGTTGTACTGTTGTCTAGTAGTCACAGTAGTTGTAGTAGTCACAGTAGTTGAGCAGGGAGTGAAGTTGTGCTGTTGTCTAGTAGTCACAGTAGTAGAGCAGGGAGGGAAGTTATGCTGTTGTCTAGTAGTCACAGTAGTTGAGCAGGGAGTGAAGTTGTACTGTTGTCTAGTAGTCACAGTAGTAGAGCAGGGAGTGAAGTTATGCTGTTGTCTAGTAGTCACAGTAGTTGAGCAGGGAGTGAAGTTGTACTGTTGTCTAGTAGTCACAGTAGTTGTAGTAGTCACAGTAGTTGAGCAGGGAGTGAAGTTGTACTGTTGTCTAGTAGTCACAGTAGTTGTAGTAGTCACAGTAGTAGAGCAGGGAGGGAAGTTATGCTGTTGTCTAGTAGTCACAGTAGTTGTAGTAGTCACAGTAGTTGAGCAGGGAGGGAAGTTGTGCTGTTGTCTAGTAGTCACAGTAGTTGAGCAGGGAGTGAAGTTGTACTGTTGTCTAGTAGTCACAGTAGTTGTAGTAGTCACAGTAGTTGAGCAGGGAGTGAAGTTGTACTGTTGTCTAGTAGTCACAGTAGTTGTAGTAGTCACAGTAGTAGAGCAGGGAGGGAAGTTATGCTGTTGTCTAGTAGTCACAGTAGTTGAGCAGGGAGTGAAGTTGTACTGTTGTCTAGTAGTCACAGTAGTAGAGCAGGGAGTGAAGTTATGCTGTTGTCTAGTAGTCACAGTAGTTGAGCAGGGAGTGAAGTTGTACTGTTGTCTAGTAGTCACAGTAGTTGAGCAGGGAGGGAAGTTGTACTGTTGTCTAGTAGTCACAGTAGTAGAGCAGGGAGTGAAGTTATGCTGTTGTCTAGTAGTCACAGTAGTTGAGCAGGGAGTGAAGTTGTACTGTTCTCTAGTAGTCACAGTAGTTGAGCAGGGAGGGAAGTTGTACTGTTCTCTAGTAGTCACAGTAGTTGAGCAGGGAGGGAAGTTGTACTGTTCTCTAGTAGTCACAGTAGTTGAGCAGGGAGGGAAGTTGTACTGTTGTCTAGTAGTCACAGTAGTAGAGCAGGGAGTGAAGTTATGCTGTTGTCTAGTAGTCACAGTAGTTGAGCAGGGAGTGAAGTTGTACTGTTCTCTAGTAGTCACAGTAGTTGAGCAGGGAGGGAAGTTGTACTGTTGTCTAGTAGTCACAGTAGTAGAGCAGGGAGTGAAGTTATGCTGTTGTCTAGTAGTCACAGTAGTTGAGCAGGGAGTGAAGTTGTACTGTTCTCTAGTAGTCACAGTAGTTGAGCAGGGAGTGAAGTTGTACTGTTCTCTAGTAGTCACAGTAGTTGAGCAGGGAGGGAAGTTGTACTGTTGTCTAGTAGTCACAGTAGTAGAGCAGGGAGTGAAGTTATGCTGTTGTCTAGTAGTCACAGTAGTTGAGCAGGGAGTGAAGTTATGCTGTTGTCTAGTAGTCACAGTAGTAGAGCAGGGAGTGAAGTTATGCTGTTGTCTAGTAGTCACAGTAGTAGAGCAGGGAGTGAAGTTATGCTGTTGTCTAGTAGTCACAGTAGTAGAGCAGGGAGTGAAGTTATGCTGTTGTCTAGTAGTCACAGTAGTAGAGCAGGGAGGGAAGTTATGCTGTTGTCTAGTAGTCACAGTAGTAGAGCAGGGAGTGAAGTTATGCTGTTGTCTAGTAGTCACAGTAGTTGAGCAGGGAGTGAAGTTATGCTGTTGTCTAGTAGTCACAGTAGTTGAGCAGGGAGGGAAGTTGTACTGTTGTCTAGTAGTCACAGTAGTAGAGCAGGGAGGGAAGTTATGCTGTTGTCTAGTAGTCACAGTAGTTGAGCAGGGAGTGAAGTTGTACTGTTCTCTAGTAGTCACAGTAGTTGAGCAGGGAGGGAAGTTGTACTGTTGTCTAGTAGTCACAGTAGTAGAGCAGGGAGTGAAGTTATGCTGTTGTCTAGTAGTCACAGTAGTTGAGCAGGGAGTGAAGTTATGCTGTTGTCTAGTAGTCACAGTAGTAGAGCAGGGAGTGAAGTTATGCTGTTGTCTAGTAGTCACAGTAGTAGAGCAGGGAGTGAAGTTATGCTGTTGTCTAGTAGTCACAGTAGTAGAGCAGGGAGTGAAGTTATGCTGTTGTCTAGTAGTCACAGTAGTTGAGCAGGGAGTGAAGTTGTACTGTTGTCTAGTAGTCACAGTAGTTGAGCAGGGAGTGAAGTTGTACTGTTCTCTAGTAGTCACAGTAGTTGAGCAGGGAGGGAAGTTATGCTGTTGTCTAGTAGTCACAGTAGTTGAGCGGGGGGGAAGTTATGCTGTTGTCTGGTAGTCAGTAGTTGTAGTAGTAGTAATTGTACACCACAGCACAACATTCTGCTGTGTAGTAGTACTAATAGTGTACACAGTTACTACTACAACAGCCCAATTTAACTCCCTACTTCTCCATTGCTTGTACTACTGCACAACTTAATTCTGCTGTTTTGTAGCAGTAGTACTTATAATGGAGAAGGGAGTGAGGTTGTGGAATAATAGTAGTAGTACGGGCAGGGATAAAGTAGGGAGTTAAATTGGGTAGAATTACTACTACTATTACTTCACAACTTTACTCTTACTACTACAATACTTCACTATGTTGTGGTGTGGTGGTACTGGTAATAGTAGTACTACCACATTAGAGTGAAGTTGTGCAGAAGTAGAGTACTGTACTCCCTGCTCTATACTGCTACTGGACAACAGCATAACTTCACTACATTATGGTGTAGTAGTACTACACTAATAGTAGCACTAGTACAATGGTTACTACTATTAGTACTATTACTACACAACTTCATCACAAGTACCACTGTTACACCACAGAGTGAAGCAGAGCACTTTACTGCACAACTTCCCTCTGCTGTGGTGTAGTAGTGGTACTTGTGATGAAGTTGTGTAGTAATAGTAGTATTAACTTTACTATTGCTACTCACAGCAAGGTGCTGTTGTGTAGCAGTAGTACAACTACTACTACTATTACTGCACAACTTCACTCTCTACTCCACTATTACAACTTTGCTTCACTCTGCTATGGTGTAGCATTAGTACTTGTAATGGAGTAGGGAGTGAAGTTGTGGAGTAATAGTAGTAGTAATTGTACTACTGCTACATAACAGCACCTTGCTGTGAGTAGCAATAGTACAGTTAATACTACTATTACTCCACAACTTCACTCAAGTACTACTGTTACACCACAGCCCAACCTGTCTCCCTACTACTACCCAACGAAGTAGTATGAAGTACTCACCGTGCATGGCGTGCTTGTGTCCTGACAGGAGTCTGACGAGGGCCCAGAAAGCGTCCTCTTCGTTCATGTAGATGAGCAGCAGTGCAGTGATCTGACTCATGCCTTGGCAGTACCCCACCTCCTACACACACACACACACACACACAGTTACTCTCTGTCCTGCTGTGACTTTCCTAGTTTACTGTTGTGTTGGGACATTATGGGATTAATTCCTGCTGAACAATAAAAGTGGTGTAAAACATTTGTGTCCTGATTATTGTGCCAATTCAAAAACAGACAACCTTGAATGACTCACCGTGTTGTACATGGAGTAGGCTGTGAGGACGTGGAACAGCGCCTGCTGCCTGGGAACACAAGCACAGACCATAATCAACAGGGACGTTTGCCAACAAGCTCAGACTTCTTTGACCTTACTCAGGCTGCACACAAACGTCTCAGGTGAACACAACATCCTGTTCAGCCACGAAAATGCAGAAGAGCTAAATGTTTCTTAATGTCAGAGCGGCACAGCTGTGGCTTTGCAGCAGAAGTCAAAACTCAAATAAAGGGGACCTGAGAGCTCGGACTTCCACATTAGGAAAACCTGGTGGCTTCACATTTTAGGAATCAGTCAGTACTCAGTTCACAGTAAACCTTAAGTGTCGTCACACATCTATAATAAAACACGATCAATAAACAGGAATAACGGTGTGAAGACAGTTGGGTCTGTGCTGAGGGAGCGGTCTGACAGCTGTACAGTCGGATTCAGTTTTACTGCCTAATATTTGAAGTGCTAACCACAAACCACATCAATGAACCTGTTTCTGGACTGTGTGTGTGTCGTGGACCTACTTGACGTCGTAGCGATGCATGAACATGATGTGGTCCCTGTAGGTTCGGTTCACGTCCAGGTCAATCTGACGGATGTCAGGAGAGAGTCCTCGGGCTCTGGCTTTTAATTTCTGCAGAAGAGACAGAATAAAGGCAGAGGTGAGTGACAGAGACCTAATGTCGTCAAACGCTTCTCTTAGGACCCTGCAGCTGTTTCTTGTTTTTAAAAAAGATACTTTACTCAAACCAAACATGTTGCAAACAACTCAAAAAGCTTAACCTCAGCATCCCGTAAACCATCCTGGGCTGAGCCTGGAAAGCCAAAATATGGAATAAACTACTTAAAGTACTTCTTTTCTGTGATGAGCAGCACTGCACCTCAGGTTTAATTCAGATAAATTGTATTTGTACTTTTAAAACACTTAGTAGCTGAACTCCAGTGTGAAAATGGAGCTCTAAGATCCTGATCTGTAACAAAAACTGGAGCTGCATTTATTTATTTATGTCTGATGGTGAAAATAAATAATGTTTAATTTGTTCCGTCACCCAAACCTCTCACTTCAAAACCACAACTGATGCACTGGACTTGTTTACTGTGTGCGGCCTCATTATTACAGACCAGCTACACTTTCTAATGAGACCCAGAGTTTGTCTTCACACAAACAGGCCTCCAAACCCACATGATGCCCACAACAGCACTGACGCTCAGACAGATCAAATAAAGCTGAGGTGCTTTATCTTTACGAGATCTTTACCTCATAGAAGTCTTTCTTTTCCTCCTTGATTTTGGGAACGTCCAGCAGCAGACACCACACCTCTCCTCGCAGCTGCAGTGGAATTCCCTTGTAGATCCTCCTGACCAGCTGCAAGAAAACAAACAGCAGGAGATCATCGTTTAGAACGGGATTTTTTCACCACACACCCTCAGATCAGACGTGAATAGACACAGATAGTGGTGAGGACGGTTCATGCCTCAACACGTTATTTGAAAACATTGGTGTTAAAAATGACTTTATTTCCTGTTCCTGTGATCCCAAAGCTTCACCTGAGACCTACTGACCAGTCATTTACAGTCTGAGTCTGACAGACATCATCTCCCTTCAACACATCACTGCCCCAACAACCAGAGCGGCACATATGTGACACAAAACACCTTTACATCTAAGTGCTTCCCTGTTTAACCTACATAAACTTACACTGGGTCTAATCTTCCAAAATAACTGTCCAGTCATGTTATCCACAGGCTGGTCCACTGGACCAACGTGCTCACAACTTAGAAAGTTGAAAACAAAAAAACTAAACTGGCTGAGCCCTGGGAGAAAGTGCGGACAGAGACCACATTAAGGAAAAATGTCAACGTCTGCAGCCTTTGCATCCACACCACTGTGTGTGTGTGTGTGTGTGTGTGTGTCATCTGAAAAATTAATGACCTGTGTGTGTGTGTGTTGGCTATCAGCTTCCACTCTATCAGCCTCCTACCATCACACTTGGGACCCACTTGTTTCTAGTGCAACAGCCCTGTAATTAGGCTCTGATGAGTAAGTCAATGAGAGCATCTGTTAGACTAATCATCCTTGGAGTGTGTGTGTAGTTGAACATGTGTCAACATTTACATTTCTGTGAATCTGCAGCTCATTTTTACACCGTACTATCCTAAGGAAAAATGTGCACGCCATATTTTACCAAGGAGGAGGAGCTAACTGGGATGGGAGGGCAGGAAATGCTGCCTTTATGTAATATGTGGTCAAATTTGACCTCACTATAATATGTAACATACATTTACCAAACACTATTATTATGCAAATGCTTGAAACATTGCACAAAAATCTCACCTTGCTATAAAAATGCAAAATTGTAAATCTTTTTAAAAGATTCATTGTTTGACCAAGGACAAAGTGACTATAGTTATTATACTACAGCTAAAGGTTCATGCCATATTTTGCTAAATTTGACTTTAGTATAATAAGTAACATCATAAACATTTTGAAAGCGTCTTCTACTAAGGTGTAATTTTGGTTCTCAGGTTTGAAACATGGCTCGTGGTCTCTCGGGGGCCGCAGCACCCCCAGGATCCGGTCTGACACAGCACAAACTAAACTGGTGATGTGCGAACAGATCTGCATCTGCTCAGCTCTGGGCTAAATGTTCTCAGCAGCTGGAAAACAAGGAAACAAAATAAAAGACATCAAATGTGACCTGTTTCCTTGCTGAGCTCAAAGCGTCGCTGACTGACAGAGGGGAAGGGAAATGTCCCTGAAGCTTTAAAGAACAAAGCAGCAGGAGGAGGAGGAGGTGGAGGTGCTGATGTGATCGTGGGAGGGGGTGAACGCTCCGGTGTCCTTGGATCGCTGCAAACAGGAGGCAGTGCCACAGTCTGAGTGCCTGGTAGTGCCAACAGTGAGTGTGTGTCACACACACACCACCAGGTTTAGACCCATACCAATATTGATCTATGGTGCCGATACGCAGGACAATCAATACAACTGATGAGGAAATAAATGGTCACCTGACTGCAGCTCCTCTCAGGGTTGGATTCATTTGGTCTCTGCTTTTTAAATGAGCTGCTGCTGCTTATGTTGTGATTAATTAAGGGTGCCATTCATTTCTTCATTAGTCACAGTACTTCCTGTTTGCTGAGCGACAGGACCCAGGTGGTCTTGTCTCAGGTGTGTTAAAGGTGCAGTGGAAACCAAAACTCACCTTCTCACTGTTCTTGTATTTGTCCCAGCTCTTCAGCATCTTCAGCCATTTGCTGGTTCTCTCCACCTCCATGTGTTTTTGCTGCGTGGGAACCAGAGGTGGCACATTCAGAACTTTTCAGTCAGAAAGAGCCGACGGCCAAAAAGACAAGACCTGAAAGTGACGAGGCTCAGTGACGTAAAGCTCAGTGAGCGAGCAGCAACAAACGACGCCTGACAATCTGCTTCCTGTTTGAGGATCTTATGAGCTCTCATGGGACTCACAGAGCAGCTTCTATGGCTGCATTTGATTTTATGTCAGTGTGATAATACGTGGTCAGGGGGGTTTGTTTACATTAGCTCCTTCCTCATTCATCTTCTGGTTGAGGTTTTAACTGTCTCAATATCAATTTGTGCAATCGCAGACACTGAGATAATTAGATGCATATTGCCCCTCCCACCAGGAACTGGCTGCGTTTGTCCCCGTTCTGTCCAAATCCGCCCTGAAAGGAGTCGGTGCAGACTCTGTGGCACCGAAGACGATGCTGAACCGACTTTAAAGTAACTTTGCTAATTTGCTTTAACTCCGTATGTTGTGCTGTGTTTTAAAAACCCGTCACAAAGTGTCAGTGCTGAAAGGACTCTGGCTCTCAGCTCTTTGTCACAGGCTTTAAAAACGCAGCTGTACGTTCTAGGATTGTCGTCACTCACCCGCTGCTCCACCGAGTCGTAGGATGGAAGTTCATTCTCACTGTGGAGAGAAGAGAGAGGGAGGGGATGAATACGGGAGAAGGGGACAGATGGGCTTTGTAT